>NC_079534.1:3535000-3717500 GCF_003711565.1 Takifugu flavidus | reverse complement strand
GAGCCTCGGCAACCAGCTTTAGACCTTTAATGAACCTTTAACTTTACTAATACTCTATATACATACAGTGATACAGTGGTAATCAAACACTTGGGTATCGTTTTGATAGAAAGAGGCATTTGGTGTCGAATCTTCTGTCTCAGTGTGATTCATTCAAATTCAGTCATCATCACACCTAACTGGTTGGCAGGTCATGACTGACAGGTGTTTACACCAATAGTGTGCAGGTGTAAATCCTTCCCTCAGGACAAGAGCTGCCCTAATCAAGCCCTTGTAATACACTAGTTTCTGTTAGCTCCCAAGGGCTAATTAGCATTCTAATTACTGATTGCAAATGAGCGCTGTGCTGATTGTGTTCTGCCTGTGAGTGGAGAGCCTCGAGAGGAAGATACACATGCACGCACACACACGTAAACGCACACGTATGCATCCCAAACGCTCATACTCATGCACGCTGAGTGATCATCGTTAAGCAGCTTATCATGCTCTTGTTCCTCTGTGCATTTTCAGTCCCCTCTCATCACGCGGCGTCTCATTAGGATCACAATGCAGTGCGCATGCACGGAACACACGCATGCACGCAGCCATGCAGGAATCCACGCGGGCGTATGGCGATGAACATTAAACTCCGTAATAAAGCAGCAAACATAAAACATTATATACTGCCAAAGTGTTGCTGTTGTTCCTGCCAATTAACACAGCGCTGATTTACTGCCTGGGGGAGAAAACACAGATGTAGCACACACACGTGCACACCCACGTACGGACAGGAAATGCAGGGCAAAAGTGAGGGAGGTTTATAATGTGAGCGGGAGTTGAACTCACAAACAAAGTGCCAATATATACATCCCATAGAGCTAATCCTATAGGATTTGTATAAAAGAACATACGTCGTTCTGTTGACAGTTTCAGACACAGGAAAAAATGGTTATTTGGGGTGTTTTTTTGTGAATCGCTCCCCCCGCGGTCTCTGTGAAATTGTTAGGGGTAAAAAATAAAAGAGCAAGAGTAAAATGGGAGAGACTGATTCCACCCGTGTGTGATGTGATTGATGCCCGGCAACCGGTGTTTACCCGTGTTGGTCAATTGAAAAGGAAGACTGGGAAAGCACAATGGAGAGAGGAGCTAAAGTGGCGATGGAAGGTGCCAAACACGGCCCTGACACCGAGACAAATAGATAGAAGGCTGTTAGAGAGGAGGGAGGGAGGGAGGGAGGACGAGAGACACCGACCACGCTGAAAGGGGGCATTAGATTTGATTTCAGCAGGAGAGTGAAGAAAAGGGGGAGAGAAAAATGAAGAGGTAAGAGTAGAGAACAGAAAAGAAAAAGATCTAGCGAGGAAACAGAAGTAATACAATATAGTAAACAAAGGTTTCTAAACACATTCATAAAGTCTCTGACAGATGGAGAGAGGAAAATGGCCTAGGTAAGAAAAAGAATTGGGCCTAACGAGGGATGAGATGGACAAAAAGAGAGATAGAATGGAGAGTGGGAGGAGTGGAGACGATGCCCATTCCTTCCAGCAGGCTTTTAAATGAAAGGCGACAGTGTGTGTTGGAGAGAAGATTGGAAGGCATTAAAGCCTGACATGTCCTGTGACACCCTGAGAGGGGGGGGGAGAGGGGAGAGAGGGGGGGTGAAAGGGAGAGAGAGAGAAGGAGATAAGGAGAAAGAGACCAATTGAATTCTTCTACCAAGTACCCACTTGTCCATGTTAAATTGTATATCAGTGCATGTGTTCATGCACATGTATGCATTCCTATAGAGTGTGTGTGTGTGTGTGTCTAAGAGACAGAACCTGGAAGGTGAAATGATTTATTGAAGGAGGAGCAGAATCCGGCCCCCCAGCGGCCACGTGGCCCCTGGCCTTTGTTCACACCAGCCCGGTGCTCATCAGCTACGCTGGTGTCTGACGCCGTCTGGCCGAACTGACCGGAGCATAAAGACGTTGTTATCGTTCCTCCTGACAGGAGGAACCTGCAGACACACACACCTGCAGACACACACACGGGCGGTGGAACACAGCATCAAGGCATCAACATACACACATGAGGCCTTCTGGACCTCCTGGAAGCATGAATATTGCTCATTTTCTTGTTTGACCACAATGAATCCACCTCTGTGTGTGTGTGTGTGTGCGTGTGTGTGTGTGTGTGTGTGTGGTGTGTGTGTGTGTGTGTGTTCGGTAGAGAGAAGTGTTTTGTGCAAGTGTGTGTTGCTTAATAGCAGGTGGTTGGAGGTGTCACCCTGCACCCATTTAATGTGCTCATTACAATTACAGTCATGACTTGAAAAGAGTGCACGAGGCCTCTGTTACACGTGCACACACACCAAAGGGGTGAGACATGGTCGACCGCCATAAAGAACGTCAACCTCACTCACCCTCCTGTGCAGGGCTGCGTGCACGTGCAGGAGAGCTCTTTGTGCATGAACTATTGTAATCTGCACACGAACGTGCACGACTTTGTTTATGTGAGACAATATTTGCTTTGTTGAACGAGCCCCTTGGTGACAGTTGGGATGGTTGTGGTGCACCAGAGCTCTTACAGCCTTCCTTCCTTCCTTCCTCCCTTCCTTCCTCCCTTCCTTCCTTCCTTCCTTCCTTCCTTCCTTCCTTCCTTCCTTCCTTCCTTCCTTCCTTCCTCCCACTCTTCCTCCCTCCCTCCCTTCCTTCCTTCCTCCTCCCACTCTTCCTCCCTCCCACCCTTCCTTTCTTCGTCCCTTCCTTCCTCCCTCCCTCCCTCCCTTCCTTCCTCCCACCCTTCCTCCCTCCCACTCTTCCTTCCTACCTCCCTCCCTCCCTTCCTCCCTCCCTCCCTCCGTTCCTTCCTTCCTCCCTCCCACCCTTCCTTCCTTCCTCCCTCCTCCCTCCCTCCCTCCCTCCCTCCCTTCCTCCCTCCCTCCTCCCTTCCTCCTCCCTCCCTCCCTCCCACTCTTCCTCCCTCCCTCCCTCCCACCCTTCCTTCCTTCCTCCTTCCTCCCTCCCTCCCTCCCTTCCTCCTCCCTCCCTCCCTCCCTTCCTCCTTCCTTCCTCCCTCCCACTCTTCCTTCCTCCCTCCCACCCTTCCTTCCTTCCTCCCTCCCTTCCTTCCTTGCCACCTCTTCAGGTGAATATGATGCTAAATGCTGTGTTGTATTGACTTCAGCTCCTCAATATCTGACCTCCTCATCAACCTGGCTTTGAGTGCTCTTTCATTACCCCTCCTCTCTCTCTCTCTCTCTCTCTGTCTGTCTCAGTCTACCTCTCTCTATCCTGTCTTTGAGTGCTCCATAGATTGGTAACGTGACCTCTAATTCTCCCGAGATGAATACTTGCACATGGATAAAGATGAGTCAAACGACCAGACGGAGGATAAATAATGCCTAAATGTCTGAAGAAGAATGGACTCTGTGCACCTTTAATGTCACACTTTAGGTGGTGATGGGGCATTGCACCACATGATCCTCCCAAACACACACACACACACACACACACACACACACACACACACACACACACACACACCACACACACACACACACACACACATTTTGGCTTTGGGGTGTGTGAAACCAAATCTCTTCAAATCTCTATTCTGGCGTCACAGAGCCAAAGATGCACACACAGATGATCACTTCTCCCACACACACATGCACACATTACATGCTTGCGTGCCGCCACATATGCAAACCTGCGTCTGACACACACCCAGATTTACACACACATGCAGATGCGCACTTGAGGAGTAACCCTGGTAGATTTATCAGTAGAGGTCTGCAGCACAGTGGCTGCCTTTCTCATTTCATAGGCCACCGGGGCAGAACAGGGATGGGCTTGTTCAAATCCAACCCAGCAAGACCGACGCGTACATACACACGCACGCACACCCATGCATACACACTTTTCTGTTTAGCGGCTTAACAGATGCCAGCCAGAATCAGCGGAGAGGAAAGGAGGGAGGGATTGAAGTGGGGAAACAGAGACAAGCTGTTGGAGAGAGGGGGGAATCAAAAACAATATCAAGTACTTCTGAGGAGGCAGACAAAGAGGAGAAGGCTGATCGACACAGTCCAACAGGTGCGGCGAGGAAATCACGCAGGATCTTCGCCGCAAATACAGACGCGTCGCATACAAGAGCAGCTGTAGCAGACACACGCGCGCAGTGGAAGCAAGCTAGGAGATGGAAAGAACACTGCAGCATATTTGAGGCTGTGCGTGGAGGCACGCATGAGCGTAGGCAGTGTGCGTGTTTGCACACTCTCAATGGAGAAAATCTGTGTTTTCAGTGTGCAGCACAGTAAGACGGAAATTTAATTGGATTCTTTGGAAATGATGCAGGCTTATTGGTGTAATGGCTTGCTCATGGTGCGGTTGGAGTGAGTCCCCGTAACAATACCTAGCTCTTTATTAGCTTGGCAGCGCCACCAACACACAGGCGTGCACACGCACATACGCACAAACAGGCCACGGGCACATAGAGGCCGGTTTAAAGCTTCGATGAAAGGCTCTTTAAGCTGAAAATGGCTGTCTGCATTGAGGACTCTGTGGGAGGACAAATGAGGACACAGGAGTTAAAACACAGTAAAGCTACAGCAGTTGGCTAAACCCTTTAAAATAACTTTTTAAAATGTATTCTGTATAAGGAAAAACCTACGGTAGATCTTTATGGGCAAAACATTCTTTTATTTAGAAGGTTGAATGATTATCTGTATTCATTACAAGAACCAACTAAGTTTGGAGAGATGACGGGAAAGGGGACGTGCTTTATTCGCTCGTCCTCTTTTATGTATCCCCCCCCCCCCCCCGCGGTCATAAACTCAGACCCTGTGAGTAACATCTGGTTGTTTCAGACGAGTGGACAAACACTTTACACCTTTTCAGTGTCCAGTCTTTTTCTCTCAACCTTGGTGGTTCTGGAGGCCTGGACGAAGCTTCAGTGGACGGAAGGTTGAGGCGCTCTTTGATGTAGCTGGTTTGAGCTGAAGGGAAAATAAAGAGGCAGCCAGGGATAAATATACAAGGCCCCAGGCAGAGCCTGGGCCTCACCCGGGGGAGGTGACCCAGTGGAACAGGCTTGTGTGAGGTTTGAGCGCTGCCCAGTGTGACCAGCTCTGCATGTGTTATTCTAACATGGCTAGCACATGGGCTAAATCTCCCCAGTCATTTATTTAACACACATACTCCCCACTGTACTCACAGATGCCACAAGGCTAAGGGAGTTCCAACACCTCACACCTCCCTCTTTTCCTCATCTGCTTTTCTACAGCTTGGAGCCGACGGGGCTTTCATAGCTGCATGGATATGACTTTTTTTTTTTTTTTTTTCGGGGGGTGGGAGAGGGAATATAAATATATGGTAATCAAAAGTCGACTGATTTTAATTTTCAGTTGACAAAATCAATTAGAAAAATTAATCATTCCAGTTTGACTTTGAAGCCAGTGCACGGCAGCAAGTGAAGGCTTTGTTGCAGGATTGGCCAATGCTTTCCAATCTGCACGTGCACTCGGTGACACAGAACATACCCATACACACATGAGCAGGAACAGGAATTGGATGCCAGTTTGATGTTCGCAGTTTTAGCTTGTGATGTTTGGCATCCTCATTCCACAAACAGACAGTACACACAATCCCAGCGGGCAGCTTTCTATACCAGGGAGTGTATTTGTGTGTGTGTGTGTGTGTGTGCGTGCGTGTGTTTACCCAGTGTGCAGCAGCAGCTGTGTCAGTAATAGCTCTCTAAGCTGCAGGCTAATGACAGAACTCAGAGAACGGGACTCTAACATGGATAGATGTTTAACCCCGTTTAGCCCCGATCTGGAGAAAAATGGGCAAACACTACACACTACACACACACACACACACACACAAAGGCACAAATGCACTCACACAAAATCTCTCTCCCAATTTCCTCATTATTTCTGGTGCTTTTCGTTGTGTTTAGAAAGAGGGCAAGGGGGAGCGAGAGGCATACGGGGTGGTGAACAACATCTTTCACCCTATATATCAATCCTTCTTCGTTTCCCATGGCGACAGGACCCCACACACAACACTGAGACCCCAGATCACCAATCCTCCCACCACATACATGCACACGCATATGCACACAGCAACAAACAAAGCCAAACACGCACAATGTTCATTGGCCAGCAAGCGGGGTCAGGTGGTCACGGTAGTAGAGTGTGTATTGGGGGTTGTTAGCTTTCAGGGCTCTGCGTGTGTGTGTGCGTGCGCGCATGTGTGTGTGTGTGTCAAAGCCTGCTCAGCCAGCAGTCTATTGTCCCGTCCCATGAAGTGACTGTGAGGTCTAATTAGCAAGTTAACAAGTTAAGAGGTGGAGTCTGTCAAACGCTCAGCTCTTTCACCCCGAGGGTCAGCCCACCACCACTGGGGATGTATGTATATGACTCTGTGTGTGTGTGTGTGTGTGTGTCGGTGGGTATGACATAAGGATCCCACATTCGCATTTTAATCCTATTATTTCCTAAACATAAGCTGGAACTGATATCATCCGATCATTGAACCTGCTTTTAAACAGTTCAATAACAAGTGCAGGTAAAACAGGAGTTGTACACAAACACTGAAGCACATTTGCCTCCTATTCCGTGAGCTAATGTGGCTGAATTGTTGGTGGGGTGTCTGGATGAGGCCCAGTGACCCGGACCCAACCTAATCTGAGCACAGATATTCTTCTATTGACTGCTTCTTACTTAGCTACTTAATCTCTCACAAGCCAGCATAGTTCACTTAACATCCATTTTTAGGTGAAAATAAAATAAAAAGTAATGTTATTTTACTGAAAATGACATTTTAGTGCATTAAATCTACAATCCCCCCCCCCCCCCAAGTTTATTGATCTTTTTAATGGAGCCCTCCTGGACACACGCGCCAGTAGCCATACTTGGTGATGTTACCAGTAGAACCATGCTGTGAACGTTCCAGTGGAACTGGACTCATCTGACTCACTGAGTCCTCCGTGAGGAGCCGGTGGTGTGATAATTAGTGCGGTGAGACGTTGGATCTATTCAGCGTCTTAACGAGGTTTGTCGAGACTCATTTGTAACTGGGTCTGCCCCAGTAACAGAAAGAAACGAGTCAGCTTTAAATTCCAGTCGTAACCATCTTTCCCGCATCTATTTTATGCTCTTATTTGTGGTCTTTTAATGCTCTAAATCTATGTGCAGTATAATGTTTAATTAAAGGTGATTATCTCAAGCTTTCTTGTTTATTTCCATGATTTGCCTTGTGGCCGCGCTGCTGACAGAAAACTTCCAATGACAAATTTAATGTGTTTCTTTTGTTCCCTATCACAAATTTCTGATGCATCTTTTCTTGGGCCCACTCCTCCTCCGTCTTTCCCCCTGCTAATCTCTTCGTCTCTATATCACTCCGTCAATGAACTGAAACTCTCTACCTCCCACAAAGGCAGCACCATATTTCTCCTCTCCAACGTCGGGAGCAACGTGCATTGTCTGCCATGCAAGGGAACCTGCCCACAATGGAGCTGGATGCTTCTGTGTGTGCGCTACGTCGGGGTTCCCCACCCCCTTTTAGTAGACAAAGACCCCAATTTGTCACCTTGTGTACAGCTGTTGACCGGGTGAGTTTGGTTTGTATGTGCGCCAGTGTTCCAATCTGTGTGTCCGCGCAGTTGTGTGAAATTGGGGGGAGGAAGAGGCAAAGAGGGGGAAAGTGAGGCGGGATACCCTTTTCTGCCCCAATACAACCTCTCGGGGCACAGATGGGGGGGTGGGAGGATAGTAAGTAAAAGGGGGTAAATGGTTTTCTGCCCCTCTTCTGTGGGAATGTTTGTGTAAGAGGACAAAGCAGCAGCCACTCTGTTGGTGTGTGTGTGGGAGCGCGAGAGCGAAACACACTCTGAGCTCCATCATTGATCCTCCGTGATCATCCAGACTGATGTGTTCTTCAAAAACTGTTCACAACATAGTATAATTAATTAATTGTAACTCAAATAAACTAGCTTGATACTTTAGAAAAAAGAGCTTATAGGAGAATTCAAAGCCGTCCTTGCTCCTCCCATAAATCCCATCATGCCTTGGGCAGCAGCCCAGCGCCGCGCTGCCCGTGGACGGCCCCTTATGTTGTGACTCCTGACAACTTCTCCAATTTGCTCGGCCGTGTGAAGAGGCAGGGAGCACATTGATATCTTCCCACCCAGACACACACACTCATTTCTCCACACACACACACACCACACACACACACACATTTAATTCGACAAAAATACACACAAAGGCACACACAAGTCATCAATATCCTCCCATTTATAAATGATCTGGCCCCAGGATAGAGTTTCCAACCTGCTGGTCCCTTCTGCCCCCTGCATGGTGCACACACACACACACACACACACACACACACACACACACACTAAGCCACCCTATTGGTCATTGATTACCTTCTCAGATTTAACACAGCTCCATCCGTTGTTTAAGCAGCAGAGGGGACCTCTGTCTCCATACATATTCATCCCAGTGTGTGTGTGTGTGTGTGTGTGTGTGTGTGTGTGTGTGTGTGTGTGTGTGTGTGTGTGTGTGTTTCATGATTACTTTTAGAGCTAAAATCCAGATTAAGACCCAGTTAAATAGGCAGGGCTCCTCAAAAACCATGAAGAACTCAGCTGGTCCTGCTTCTATAGTTTTGTTGGCATCAGCTCGTCAATATTAATGCCACAGAAGTCAGAGCTTGCATGAGTTGTTTATTTTTTGTTTGTGTCAATGTGAATATTTCTCAGCTAATTTTACTGCCCAGGACAAAGGTCAAGGGAGTAAATCAAGACCACACACTCCTCTTGGCCAGGTTTTCTTGTGACATTGGCAGCAATAGTAAGTGAAACAGAAAGGAGTGTGGTGTGTGAGTGTGTGTGTGAGTGTGTGTGTGTGTGTGTGTAGGATCTGTCCATTGATTAGTGTCAACCTGCTGTTTGCAGCAGCACAGCATGCGACGTGTCATGCCTGGCAGTCAATAATTCCTCAGAAACGTCACAGTAACATCAAAACTAATTTTCTCTTTGTCCCCTTTAGAAAGGAAAGGTGCTGTCAGTGGCGTTGTTACGATCCTGAATAAAATGATGTAACCGGAACTCTCATGGTCAACAGAGCTGATTGTGTACTGCGGACGAGGAGGCATCTTTAACTTAAAGCACCATATTGTCTCTATCAATCCGATTACACACCTTTTTGACACTCTCACACACTCGCAGCAACACGCCGTGCCTGACTGTAGATTCCTTAAAACCTGATCCTGTCTAAATTCGCAGGCCTTCCTCATTGATTTCCCCGGGTGAAAATAAGAGGATAGGAAAGCATGTTAGACGTCTCCGGAATCAGAGCCAATCCATTAGTAACGATCAATACGCTGGCAGAGGAGAGGGAGAGGGAGAGACGTGAGTGTTGACAAAACCAAATAAATATAGACGCGCAAAGAGAGGAGAAATCAGATTAGTGCTGAGAGAATCTAAGCACAACACTTTTAACCCCTAACCTAACAATCTGTGTTTACACCACTGTAAGGAGGGAGGGGGGGGAGAGACAGGGCAGTGGAGGGAGGGCGATGACGGCTGTGCAAAGAGTGCATATATCCCCAAATGTCTCATATATACAGCCACCGTATCGCTGTTGGCATCCAGGCACATTCACCTCATTGTTGTTGATGGTGAAATAATCAGTCTAATGTTGTCTTTGTTTTGTTTTTTGCGGCGTCTCCATGCCTCTTTCCCATCGGCCCGGCTTTCCCTGTAGGTAAGTCCCATGTTTTTTGTATGTTCTTAAAAAAAAATCACAGACAAATCACAGAGTTCTCACTCCAATGATATCAAATAGTGACGCCGGATTCGGGGTCTCAACAAGATGACACAGAAAAAGTGAGACAAACAGAAACAGAACCCTTAAAATAGCAGCAGAACGCGCAGAGACGTGGGATCATGCAGACGCCACCTGGTCCCCCCCCCCCACGTAAGAGTGCAGACAGTCCTCTCTGCCAGTCCTTCATTTCCAGGTCGTGCACGCTCAAGCTGACGCACAGATGGAGGCGTAGCCTGCCAGAAAAAGAAGTGGCGATGATTAAATATTTAGTCGCCACTGGAGCGTCACACTTTCCTCCGCTTCCATGAGAATGATTCTGCCCACCAAACAGGAATTAGTGGGGGGGGGGGATATAGCTGCAGCCAAACTTTCTTGTATTGACGTTGTTCTCTTGCATCACTCATCCAAAGGTTGGTTTGTCCACCGGAGATTGCGTTAACTTCTATTAGATGTCTCATTACACAATTCAATTGAAACTCTAGACGCTACTTTCTGTCTGTGACTCGCCGGCTTTTATCAAACAATTCTTTAAACCATGAGAAGAGAAAAACGAGTGTCATTTGGCTTTCTCTGTCTAGCCTTTTTCTCCCCATGTCTCTTCGCCCTCCTCACCATAACGGACTAACAAAGACATAACCTAATTGCAGCTGGAGCTCCACTTGAAGCTATCTACATACTGTATATGGATTCATATTTCCCTCCCTTTCCTTATAGTGTATTGAATGAAGATAATGGCTATCATGGCTCTTTGGCTATGAAGACACTTTGTTGTCATTCTCCATGTACTCTAATGGCTGATGATTGCCCCTCAATGACAGTGTCTGTGTCTGCATGTCATCCAGAGGAGCGTCTGTCTGCGTGCACGCCCGCTTGTACGCACTGATCTGCTGTTTATGTGGAGAAAGGTCAATTTGAAGAAACACACGATTGTCAGTGTCAGATTCCCTCTTCTTCTTATGTCCTACTGAGCTTCCTGGAGTCTTAAATCATTAAAACACATAGTTATTGTCCTCCAAAATAAAAATAAAACGTCAAAAATAAGTTCTAGGTAGAGGCACAGTATTTCGGGGTTAATATTACCAGCAAGTCCTTTTAATCACTGGTCAGCAAAGAAATATTCCTGGAAATTTGAGGGGTTTCTTTGGGACAATGCTAGGTGAATGGCAGAAAGCGTAGATTGTAGAAGAAATATAAATGGGAGACAGAGGTCAGGAAACAACGCTTTTCATTTGAGTTAGCAGACATTTATCCTCTCACGGCATCAAGAGCCGCCGGGAGCAGACGTGTGCGCCGGACCTTAATTATCTTTTTCAATTACATTTTGTTACTATTTCACAAACTGCTTTGATACTGGGCAGCAGAGTACAGAAGAGGATAAGAGAGGAGGAAAAAGCTATTAATGCTGGCTGATGATTGGGCCTCATAATAGTTATCACTGTTTTAGGGCGAATATTATGGTCATGTAACGAAGGCCTTGATTACTTTATTAGCCTCTTCGAGTCATTTGGCTAACGCTTACTAATGTGACCCCATCCTCAGATCCCTTACTTCTGTCCCTTCAGACCCTCCAACACCATCACCTCCACCTTCCTCTCGTTCTACCTCTTCGTCTCCCACAGTGTCCCCCCTCTCCATGCCCCATGATGATCAAATCAAATTAGGTGGACTGGATGGGCCTAAATCACTGCTCGCGTTGCGGGCCGTGACATAAAGAATGGCCGCGATGAGGTTACCCAGAGTTCACGCTAGATAATGAAAGAGACAGGGAGGTAATAGCATGACGGAGTGGTGGGGTTCAGTGTACTGGGGGTGGAGGAGATGGGGTTAATACGAGGGGAGGGGTGGAGGTTCATTTGGAGGGTACCTGCCTATATGACCACTCCATCTGCTTCGGGACACTCAATCGCCAATTCCGTTGTCTTCTCCTTTCTCCACCTTTCTTTTCCTTAAAGTCTCTCCCGTCCTCTCCGTCATCCGCCGCCACCATCCCTCTTTCCCCCCCGCTCTGTCTTGAAAGTGATAAAGGTTTCACACTCAATTAAGTAAAGTATCACCTAAACGGTAGTGTGGCTGGCGTCATCAGGAGGCATTCACCGAGTACTTCAGTGATGGTTAGCCACTTCCTTAATGGCATATCTCCGCAAGTCTATTTGTTAGAAAACCTTCCACTGTCCACTTGTGTCAGTTGGCTTGCTTTATTTGACAACTGACTTTGTCACTCCCCTCCACGCTGAAAAAAGGTGGCGCCCTGTTTAGACGTCTAAACATGGCGCCAGACAAAATCACCAATCATAGGAACAATAATCCATTCTTTAATCGTCCAGGGGGAAGTCATGTGATTTCTCTAAATGGAGGCTAATGAAGTCAATTTCCACTGAACCTCCTAAAAGACACAACAGTCAAATGTCTCCAGATGGTGGATCGCAGGTGTGTGTGAGTGTGTGTGAGTGTGTGTGGTAATTCTATCCTAACAAGACACCTGTCGCTGTTAACAGCCCGCTCCTCTGTTGTTTTTTCCTCTCATTACTGAATGCCGCCACATGGAGAATCCTGAACTCACACACGCCTTTGACATTCACCCGCGCCCCTACAACAACCGGGGCTGACCCTTGACCTCGTCTGCTGATATCGCTCGCTTCCTGTTGCTCCTTAAATGGGGCAGGTAGGGTAAATGACATCATTGGGGTCAGGCTGGATTTGCTGCCAAGCTGCGCGTCTCGAGTGCAGCTGCTGACTAGTTCGGTTTAGGATTTCACTACAAAGCGTGCTTGTAATAACCCTGCCATATTCCACGCTCGCTACTGTGGAATTTCTCTCTTGTTTGTAAGGAAATAAAAATTCTGTTATTAAAAAGCCACCAGTTACCATCAAAGGGGCTATTTTTATCCCCATTAGACTTCTTCAAATACCACTGGATTTATAGGAGAAATATTTAAAATATTTAAACTGAATATAGCATTTTCGTGAGTCTGGGTTGACTACGGTGTCCTCCTCAACCCCACCGGTTCTCCAGCTGACCTTGAGGCCACCTTGTCCCCTCATTCACTAAACTGGGCTTTAATTCTGTAGGCAGGGGTGACCAAACGGAAATAAAAAGCCCATTATGTGTCGCCTGCGGCTGGGCCTTGTTGACTGGCTTTTATTACAGCGGGGGATGAGAGAGTTTGATGCCTTCATTTAGGGCCCTGAGCACCCGGCGCTGTCAGCACTGGCCCCTGTGGCACTGCTAAAGAGAGAGGCAGAGAGACACAGACGCTATATATGTTTGTGTGTAGGACAGCCTGTGTCCGAGCTGTCTGCGGTCCAGGCCGGGATGCTCAGGCTGCCTCGTAAAGGCTCAAAACCAGACATATGTATAGATCCCCCATTAAAACTTTATTGCTAATCACGATGGTCGTGTCTCTGATTTCTAGCCGACTGACATGTCAGACTCGCTCACTATGCTGTTTGCACGCAAATGTGTTCCTGCATGTGCTTCAAATGTGCACATGGATGAGGGGCGTGTCACAGAATAGCTGCTGGACTTCTGTTATTAGGCTTGAATATAATAATAGATCCTGCGTTCAGCAGTACAACTGTTATCATTAAAACATGCTGATTAGCATTATTTTTTTTATAAAGAACACATGAATCTACAAAAAAAAGACCATTCTCCTTAATACATTTTACAATGCAGCATTTCATTTCTTGTTTGGCAACGTTCTTGTGTCCTTTACGCAGGCACATTGACTTTCCTTTAACTTAAGCTATTTCACATGTAGCAGCTGGCTGCAGGCTCATTTAAAGAATTAGCTTTGTGGTGGTTTTGCACAACATGAAATGTTGAAAGTCATGGCTGTGGCCTCCCATTTTGTCCCAGTCATTCCTCATAACAGTCCGATGCCCTGTCACTCATATGTGGTCGCTCTAGGTAAAGTTCATCACGGGGTTGGCAGACTCGTAAAAGTCTATGTAGCGTAGCTTAAGACCCTTTATGTGGTGTAATGTTATCAGCTGAGGTGTCAGAAGGAAGAGAAGGGCGGAGAGGGCAATGTTGTGAAACAAAAAGTGAAACGGCGGAAGGATACGTAAGAGTTGACTTTGCTGATGAACTCAAGTCCTCCAGAGGACATCCTAAGGATGCAAACGTTTGTCTTGCAGGAGGTCAGAAGTTGAAAAGATTACAGCTCTCTGTTCACAATTAAACCTCATTGAGCTGGATTCACAGCTGTGAGTCTGCGTTACACGTATCTCACGTGTGTGTCAGTATATCCAAACATATAGTGACCATTTATAAGAAGCTTCCTGCCTTTACTCTGGACGCCTGCGAGCGGCCTCAGTGTGTGACAGGCAACGCGCGCTCAGCGTCCCTGTTAGTGTGAAGTGATGGAGTAAATAAACACGTCGTTGGGGGGGTCACAGAGGCAAAGGTGAAACAGCGGTTGCAATCGATACCCCCAGGGTGCGAGTGTGTGTCCGTGCCTGCGTGTGTGTGCGTGAGCAGGTGTGCACGCCTCTGCCTCTCTCCTGCTAACTCTGTTACCCCACTTGTTAGCCAGGGAAGGGTGTCCCCGTACACACTCTCATTCCCTCTTGTTCCTCCTCTCCCTCTCTCTCTTTTTTTTGTCTTTCTCTCTCAATCACACACACAAACACACACACACACAGCCGTTAAAAGCACCTGACTAATGGTCTATAATGAGAGTCAACTAAAGAGGAAAGCTTCTTGAACGTCTCGCCCAGGGGACTCGGGACTTTATGTATGTGCATGCATGTTCGTAGGTCATATGGTGTGTGTGTGTGTGTGTGTCTGCGTGTGTGTAGGTGCACTGTGGGTGACCCTGTTACAGGTCCAACGTGTCTGTCCTGATGTCATTAGCTGAGGGCAGTTTTAGGTCAGGCTGGTTTACGTAGAATATCCTCGCCTTCGTGTGGAGAGCAAAGGGCGTACCATGTTATACATTATAACCTGTATTTTTGGAGGTACTCATAGATTTTAATGCGCCACAGCTTTTCCATCTGCTATGGAGTAGAACCAATTTAAAAAAGGATTGGCTGCATGAATTTTTAAAATCAATTGGAGACATCAGTGTACTTTGAAAGAAAAAGGAGGAAACAATGGGGAATTAAGTGTGAATTTAGGAGGAACAGGCCTCATCTCCCATAAAAGGATGCGGCTCTTTGTTTTTTGTTGCTTTTCCTCCTCGCTGAAGAAATCGGAATGATTAATTTATCAGACTCCTCCGCTGAGATGAGAGATTTTACCACTCGATACGTGCGGCACCATCAGCAGAGTGTACATTTTCCCTGACAGTTCTTAATAGTAACCACTGTTTGGTGTCTGTTACTGGGAAGCCTCAAGATTAGATCACATCCACATGGATTGGATCAACATAACCACCAATCCAGATATTCTCATGGTCTCCCCCTTGTTTCTCCCTGTCCATCACCTCTGCTGAGTCGATACGCTTCCATATTCCTCGTTTCACCGATATGATCGTTGTCTTCAGAAGCACTCAGGCCGCTTTTACACCAACCGCTAACTAGTGTTCCAGGCAGCCCGCAGCTATCAGGCCAAATCACGCCTGCCTACGTAAGTGTGTAGCTGTCTCCCTACGCGTGCGCTCTTGTGCGTGACTCCACTCGTCCATCTAGCTGTCGGCGTCTATCGACCAGGGCCATCATGTGTGCTTTGGTCGGAGCGAGGCCACAGATGCTGCAGGCTATTAGGTGCCCATTGTTTGTTTTGAATGGCAACGGAAACAAAATTGGTCTCATTCTGATCTTATTGTGGGTAACCTTACCTCTCTGGGTGGCCAGGGGAGCCAAAAACCAATTCTAATTCACTTACCCCTCCCTGACAGTGGCTTTTCTAATGCTTTTTGGGGATGAAAATATGGCAACATGCAATAAGTGTCAACAGTGCACAGGTCTTAAAAGCAAGAGGGGAGAGCGATACGGTCTCAGATAGGGATAGAAGTGTGGCAGAATAGGAAAAAAGTTTATTCTTCCAGCTGTTTTCATGATGAAACCTTCACTTGAGGGATTCTCTTCAACAAGCAAAGACCTGTAGAGCTGCTTTGCTGGACATGTATGTTCCGGTAAATATCCTTGCCTTTGCCTGACGTTTCCATGGTGCTTGGGTTTGAAGGACCTCAGCCAGACCCCGGCCCACTCCCGCCCTTCCTGTCACCATCAACCTCCAACTGGCAGCGTGCAGCCAATGGGTACAGGCCAGTGCTCTGGAGGGAAAGCTGATCTGCCCACAGTGGCCCATCCTGCCCTCTCATCTGCCCTTCACACACAAACGCGGGGCTCTGCCCTCTCATCTGCCCCCGCACACCCGCTGTAATGTTGTCTGTTGACCTCTAACACAAAGGCCGCCGTGGCAGATTAGCTTACAAGTGGCCTGGGGACTGTGGCTTTTAAATCCAAAGCTTCACAACTTTCTGCATTGATTATGACTATTTTATTTCCTTTTAACCACCCTGAGGGCATCAGTGGTGGCTCAGTACGGCTTCTGAAACTGTTGCGTAATCTCCTTAAATGTACATATACTTCCATGGATTCATACACCTGCACAAACGTGCACAGACACGCGCACACACAATGAGATGTCAGCTACAATAAGTGCTAAGTAAGTAATAGCCGAGCTGTCCAGCAGCCAGCTGCTCAGCCTACTATTTACAGGCCTACTGATTACCCTAATTTCAGCTGCTTTCATGGCAGCTTGGCTGATAAATAGCGCCCCCCAACCACAACCAGCACCTCCAGCGTCTATTTCCCTATTGTCCGCCACTGCAGGCCAGTTAGCCGGCCGGACCCGTAATACCTTTTTGATTATTCAATAAATAACCCATAATTCGACATTGATTGGAGTCGTGAGTGGGCTTTGTGGGGAGCTGGACTGGATGATGGGGAGGGCGGTGGTGAGGTGGTCAGGCAGATAGCGGGGTGGGAGTTTATCGACCAGCGATGGTCAGCGCTTCGATGACCAGTGGTCATCGGGGTCACTGCTGTGCACATACACACACACGAGTGTGTGTGTATGTGCACACCTCTGCCTTTGCTCTGATGGGATTAGGGTGCGGGTCATTAGTTCATCCTCGTTACTTATTGTCCAAACAGAGATGTCCAAGACTAACGTGAGCTGCTTAATAATGTGTGAAAGATGAAATGTGGTGAGTCGTTGTGATGGAGGGCTTCATCTTTAGATATAAAGTTTCCCCTCAAAACCCAAGCAGACAGACTGAACCTTGACTTCTATTCTAACCACCAGCATTTGGCCACATTTGTCAGCCTATTATTTAACCACCGTGATGAATATTGATTAGTTATCTCTGCTTCTGGCAATATAACCTCATTTCACTGCAACAGAAAAATTTTCCAATGCATCTCGGTCCCAAATTATCCCCAGTGCTTTTGGTGAATGTTTCACCGTGACATAGTTAGTATGGAACGTATTGAAACCTGTCCCCAAATGGATTATTCCTTTCTCCTAAGTAGGATGGATTTTATGGTGCTTGCCTGATCACTATCTGAAAGCCAGTAATCGTTTGGATGTGTGTGTGTGTGTGTGTGTGTGTAGCTTTGTGTAAACCCCGCTGCCTTGATGTTGCCATTGAAGTGTCCCTGGTGTTGTACATATTGGAGTTCCCAATGTTAGATATTGGAATATTGATTGCGGAGAATGTTTAGCTTTCACTCTTCTCTGGTTTCATTTATATGCTCTCACAGCTGACGCCCGCTTCACACAGCAGTACGAGCTGCAGATGTGTCGCTACATGAGGGGGCCAGATCAAATCAAACTCTCAATCAATGCACACAAAGAAAGAAAAAAACGAGTCCAAGCTTTGTGTTTCTCCGGGACTTCACACACAACGTCTCGCATATCTGCAGGGACGTGGATGCAGGATCGTGTTATTGAAGCAGCGGTTAAAGATGGTGTCACAGTGTCTAATTAAAAACCAAGCCAGTGTTGTAAAAATGGGAAACGTGGGTAATATCAGCCACGGTAATGTGTTTGATTGTCCACATATGCATGGCTGTATTCCATTAGTGCCTAGTGAGCAGGGTTAGATCAGCATTCAAGACACACTGGGGTAACGGCGCAGCGTGTACATCACCACTTTACAGGCTGCTCGACTTCAAAAGGAATAAACAGCAACAGCAGCGGTGCTCCACGTCTCCGCGTCACCAGCCCAGTCTCACTTTAACAACAGTTGCATTGCAGCATATTGTCGGTTTCCTATTAAATACCTTCTCCCAATTGCCCATTATCCGGTCTCATAAAACCACAGCAGACTGCATCGGACGGCTCTTTAATCCCACAATCAACCCCATATCTTTCGCTTCGGAAAAACGTGTTTCAGCTAAATGCATCGCAGAGATCTCTGGGAGGGAGAGCAGAAGGAGGCAGGGGGAGGAAAGGAAAGGTAATTTAATGAAGTGAAACGTTTGATGTTGTAAATAAAAAGCAGACTGGTCGTGGGTGAGAGGCAGGGGCTAATGGACTGGGTTGGATGGTAGGTGTGGAGCTGCTGATCTTTGAAAGCCCTAAATAAAAAGAGAACTTCTCAGAAATGTTGCCAAGAAAGCTCCAAGCCCCCTTCGCTGGATCCCATTCACATAACTGGCAGGGGTTATTATGCAATTACAGCAAGGTAAAAAGCACTGGCAACCCCCTCATCTGAGTGGGTGGGTGCTGGTGTGTATTTGGAAGTACGTTACCTCATACTTTTATACACACAGCTCCAACTGCAGCGGGCCACAATGCTCTGCTCATTTAAATGTGCAGAGCACAATTCTGGGTGAAATGGGAGATGAAATGAGGGGCAAACATAGAAAAATGAAAAGGAAAGTGGGGAACGGCCGAAAAGACAAGAGCGGTTAAGTTAAAAGGAAAAGGCAATGAAAGAGGAAAGCAAAGAGATGAGAACACATGATTATGAAGGTTAAACAATGGCAGTGGCCATTATGCTTCACTTTCAATGAGAAGGAAGAGAGAAATCACCCCCCATTTATAATTCATATCCTCAATTACCACTAATAAAGTGGCATGAATGGGGCCAGCCTAGGGAATGGTGCAGGCACAATTACATGTAGTATAGCCTGGCATTAACATTTTCTATTTGAACATTTTTCAGCCTCAATTTCTCTTGGAGTTAATAAGAGCGATGATCCCTCCTTGACTTTTTCATGAAATTATTGTATGGTTATAATATTCCAATCTATTAGCCCCTGTCTTTCTCTGTAATGTATTCTGCCATTTAATAGGCTGACCTGGGCTGGATGGAGGAATAGACAGAGAGAGGCAGAACACCACGTGGGTGAGAGGAGCGGGTCTTGTCGTTTTGACCCCAGAGGGGGTGAGACAAAGGTCCGATTTATCTGGTCCAGTGTTTGAATTGAGGTCCGGGGTAAGGCCGTGTCTGTCAGCTGGGAAGCCTCTTCATCCTGCCGAGGAACCTGAAACTTGATAGGAAGTCCCTGAAACTCTGATGTCATTTATTTAACTTACTTCGAACTTGAAGGGAGGAACAGAATCATTTCACCGGCATATTCCTACTAGAACGCCCACCTTCATTCACTAAAAGCTTCCTTTCAACCATAATTACGCATTCCTAAAGTGCTGAATCTAAAGAAATCCCTCACAAGTCAGAGACCTCTTAGTCTTGCTAGCTCCTTTCAGCAGAATCTGCATTCAGCTCTGCGGTTGTGGCGCTAATATCCATTCAAATTGATCCAGGTCACTGTTTCCGGTTGCATGCCGACTTAACAAGCTTACATCATCACTCCATCTGCCCACGTTTGCAGCACGTCTTCGAGGTCTTGCCTCTGCTAATATGAACTCATGAAAGGCACAGAGAGTGAAAACCGCTGCTGGACCGGCAGATTTCATCGACAAACCTCTGTCACAGAGGTGGCAAAATGAGGATGTTGAATGAAATGTGAGTGAGGAGTTATCTGAAGTACACACACAGTCCTTTCAGGCGCAAAGTCTGGCCATTGTCACGAGGGGAACCATTTAAGTGCTGGTACAGGGATTTCTGTGGCACACGTGCACGCACACAAACGCACGCACACGCACACCATGTGGCTAGCTGAGAACCAGCTGTTCCTTTCCACTTCACATCACTATGGGCTAACGACTGCTAATCCCCCATAGCTTTTCCCTCAAAGGAACTAAGGCAGCAGCCATGATCTAACTCCTATTGAATTCCAATTACCCTCCATCGGGATTTTACAATAAGAATCCCCTCCTTTCACCACCAGCTCCACTAACACCACCCTTGCTTCTCGCTTGATTGTGCTGCCACAATAAGGGCGACCCACACACATACAGCCCGAGCATCACCAGCAGCACATTTTTATGCACATATGTTTTTATTATACAAATCACCGACTTTATAACAGTGCTTTGACGTTTGCTAACACCTGCCTGTTGTTAAATAAAACTGCACTGGAAAATAAGCACCCTACTGTATTTTCCCCCACTTAGCAACAGTTGCATCCTTGACTGGACTTGCCCTCCCCTTTCTTTTTACCCTGGCAGGGTTGCCCCTCTCTGCCAGGCAGGGTCTCTTGTAAAGAAAAACTGCTAAAATGAATGGAGGCCCAGCAGGGAGCCATGCAGCCTCACACTCCTCCCCCTCAGCCCCCACGCCCTCCACACACACACACACCACTATTGCTCTTTTGGTTGTTCCTGCATCAGCCATGATTTCCAAACGGTCCCTCAAACAGTCAAACAAAATCAGGATAATAAATTTCACGGCACGTCAAACATTTTTAACTGCCGTATAAAATGAAGTGTCTCTGTTCCAAAAGCAGAACTATTAGTACATATTTTAATCCCCCCACCAGTTCCAGCCAAGATATCTGGTTTGACTTTACAGCACAAAGCAGTGAATTCCAGTCTTTTAAAGAACAACACCAGGCAGTAAAACAGTGGGTGGCTGTTGAGTGTGCAAGGAAGAAGTCTGAAACAAACCTGCTGCCATGGTTACATTGGGTGGGGCGGGGTGACGGGGGTTAATCGTGCTGAGAACTTTGGTGTAGTCCGGAGAGAATTACCAGTGGCCAGAGATGACGAAATGACCTTAGTTGAGCATAAATTGCTAAACCAATGCTAAATATCATTGTTCTAAGCAAATACATTAGCTTTAGCAACTGGATGCTGTCGTTTAGGTTGTCAAAAATGGGACCGGACCCAGTTTTAAGGTGCGAATCACTTTAACTACATTAGATTTTATTTCCCCTCCCCCAAAAATAGAAGCGCTGTTGGGCCACGTGGACGCGTTTTTGCCGTGACACCACTGCTCTAATGACTGTGGTTGAATAAAACACCAGAAAACAGATCCCACGTTAAACCAGTAGAATCGTTACATCCAGCGCCCGGCGTGTCTGGTCTGACTGGGAGAGGAGCTAAAGGTGAACTGGAGTGTGCGTGGCACTGTGACTGTGGTGGTATTGGCACTCGGGGATTTTTCCCTGCTTAAAATGTCCTCATTCGCACTTTAATGTTTCCCTCTTTTAGATAATTACAGTATAATGGAGAGAAAGAGTCATGGGATAGTTTATTACCACACACACACACACACACACACACACACACACACACACACACACACACACACACACACCAAAATAGTAACAAAGATGCAGGGGGACTTTGTAACAGGACAGAACCAAATAAGAAGATTGAATTTTCCGCTCGACAGCTTGATGTTTTCTGACCTTTGAGGCTGAACATGACTCAAACGTTTGCAGCCGAGCTAAAAATATTTAATTGAAGAGTCGTAACTTTGGAGTTGAAACTCGGCGAAAAACTGCAGTCACAGCTCTTGAAAAGTCGCGTTTTTTCCCCTGACTCGTGTCTTTAAACGCTCCCTTTCATTCCGACGCTTTCCTTTAACGTACACGTCTCATTTCTAGTCGCGTGTCTCATCAAACTGAAGCAGATTGCTTCCAACTGTCTTTCAAATATCCCTTTTAAACCGTTTTCCCTCCGTTTTCATACTTTTTTTTTTCACAATGACATTTAAAGCCAGAGGTTTCATTGTACATAATGTACAATAAAAATAACTCTGAAATAGAAGAAGGATGCACAGCGTAGCAGGAAGAGCCGCCAGTTTCAGAGCTAATAAAGACGGAGCTTTTCAGACTTTGGTTGATAATGGTTCCTCCCTCAATATGCAAGGTGATATATGTCAGGTTTTACAGGCGGCGCTGTGCAGTCCTGCTGTTAAATGAATGGGAACCGCAGTTAACGGGAAAACGAGGAGTCGCTGCCATTCATACGCTCCAATCAGAAAAAACGAGTGTTAAATCTCACAGCTAATTGGTGGGTTCTCTGCTTGTTATGACTTGGATGGAAAAAACATGAGCTGGGTTTTGTCTGGTTAATCCCCCCCCCTCTCACATGCGAGTGTGTGTGAATGTGAGTGCACGTGGTGGCCATCCATCCTCTCAGACGTGTTTAATAGGGCTTTGGCTGCATTGACCGAGGGTGTAAATGTGTCATACTTTATTAGAAATCCCCAAGAAGAGGGCTAACATTAATCACTGGCTCTTGTTTATGAAAGTCATAAATGTTTCACTGAGTGCTTTATTGTTGGTTGCCAGATTTGGAGAAGGGTCTTTGGTGTGTGTTCGCTTCACCGCTGTGTCAGGATAGCACCCCTAACCTCTCTCTCCCTCCCGCTCTCTCTCATGCTACGTCTCTTTCTTCAGCTTTTTGTCATCTTGTCAGAAAATATGACATCACCCTGCCCTTTGACCCACATAGTCAGGAGAGCTCTGATTGGATGATTGGCTTAGAGAGGACATCCACATTGACTCTAAACTCAATTCTGCTGATGTCAGGAGCTATTAGCAATGACGCCATGCGCTCGCACACACGCGCTGATAGGACAGGACAGTGTGTGTTTGGGCTTGTGCACTTGTGCGTGCAGCATGTGTGTGTGTGCCGCTGTTGGGGGTTATATAGGTCAGATGTTTGAGGTACGCCTCCCTGCTGAAATACCAGGCAAAATGTCAAAGTCTGCTGCCGCGCAATCGCTCGGATCGATAGTTGAATTGGACACGAAGGCGTCGTCGGGACGCAGCGTTTATCCGAGGCGTTCCCGCTCCAGCTCTGTTACTCCCCCCTCTAACTTTCCACTAAAATCCTTCAACCAGGCAACAGGTAGAACGTGGCATCCCAGATTTATGTAACCGTACCACAACGGAGGGAAAGTATGTCCTCCAGACACAATGTGTGGCTCCAATCCCGAGGAGGGAATTCCCAGTTTAAAGCAGTTTGAGCGTTCCCGGGACGACTCTCGCAGCCTGGGATTTGCCTCCTAAACACACGGTAATGTCCAGTAGATCCCGAGGACGACGCTCGCCTCTGTGCAATCATCACGGCTCCTTTGGCTTTCCCCCAAAGTCAAAGCATAAAAGTCATAACGATACATCTAAAAAGACAATGGTTCACTGCGGCTATGTTAGTCGTGAAATTACACGACAAATCATAAATTCCCACCCCCCCTCCCCGCCCGTCCTCTTCCTCCTCCTGGTTAAGTGTGGAATAATGTCATCTTAATGATTATTTTTTTGCGGTTTGCCATAACAGCATAATTCAGAGGGGCTGTAATGATTTTTTATGCCCCTGACATATTGTTTTGCAGGGAGTGACATAAAAGCACGGTGACATGTGGCATTTTGGGAAAGGTCAGGCGCTCCGTCTCGGCTGCCCGTCCATCTTCATAACGTCGCCACTTGTCATATGGAAACTGGCATCACCAATCTTTGTCTCCCATGTCGCTGGCCGTTCCTCTTCCCCTCGTTGTGTCCTAATTTCCTCTTTTTTCTCCCACTCCTCCCTCTCTTCTCACACATTCCTCTTGTCCTTTTCCCAGTGGTGTCACCTCTTCCCTCGCGCTTTGATAAATACAGCTTTTTTTTTTTTTTGTTAACACGGTGGAAATTATCACTGTGGGGAATAAGAAACACGGTTTTCCAGGCGCACAACACAAATGCACAAAAGCCCGGAGGGGTTGGGGGGTGGGGGGGTCCAGGGGGCTGCATGTCAACACCAGCTGTGAGGATCGTGGTGACAGGGAGAAGGGCTAATACTAATGTGATAAATACGTCAGCACTCACTCCAGGAACATCCAATGTGACTATTTGTCTCTGATGGATTTTCCAAAGCTGCTCTGAGCCAGAAGCTCTTCTGCCAAATGGACATTTAGACACCACGTTGTCACATTTCCCCCCAAAACAACGCGGGTCTGTGATGTCGGGGCCACAAGTCCTCACCCTTGTAATTAGAAATGACCACAGGGGGAAAGTTTGGAAGGAATAATCAAGCAACACTGAAAAGACTTGATTGTTTTACAAACCACAAGCTGAACTACATGCAAACGTACATTTATGTCCAGTAGAAATGCAGAGATGAACTAAGGAACACTGGTTTCTAGTATTTCCTAATTCACAATGATGCCTTTAGTATTGCCTTTTGAATGTTCCAGCCAGCGAGTCCTTGTGCGTTTATGACATTCTGCAGCCCACCACTAGAGGGGCAATGAGAGTCTCTGGTGAGCTCTTATTCATTCATCATTGTGACAAGTACCACATACACTTAAACAGCATTTGAGTTTAACTATTCAGACCGTTGTGTTTTCGTATTTAGTCATTTTCTCTGTGCGGTTTACTGTTGGTCCACAGCTCCTGAGGAAGCTCCCTGTGCAGTCAGTCCCCATCTTCTTTGTTCACCCTCCATCTCCTGACTTTGTCAAAGCCTCCTCTCTTGTTCCTCCAGCCAGCTGTGGGAGTGGCAGCCCTGCCATTCTCCGTCCCGTCCTCTTCAAATTGCCACTTTTTATTTTTATTCCTGACAACTGTCCTGAGGTCTTCAAGCAAGCGCACCTCCAGCCTCAATTTCCCATCCCATATTCCTCCTCGTGCATGTGTCCACGAGGAGGTGACTTACACAAAAATGTGAGGCACATACACACACATACACACACACACACACCAAGGACTGTGTGTGTGTGGGCAGAGACAGAGTGTGTTTGCAGTTCACGTGGTGTCACCCAGGGTGAGTGAGGTGTAATTTCTCAGCAGTAATACTCAACACTCCGGCTCTGACAGCTTTAATGGTGATGGCCTTATTATAGAGAAGACGCCTCCTGCGCGCGCGCACGTGTGTGTGCATGTGTGTGCGTGTGCATTCTAATGGTGATGGTCATATTATAGTGAGTGCAAGACAGCTGAAAGGTTTAGATTTACACCAGGCCGCGATTAGTGACACAGGAATAATATAGGTCAGAACATGCACTGCGCCATGTAAATTTGTTTGCATTTGACGTATGTGTGTGTGTGTGTGTGTATGTGTGTGTGCGCGGCCATGTGCAGCACAGAATTCCAGACTCTATCTTATAAGAAAATGGTGCAAATGTGGAATAAAAAGCATAAGCAATAACGCTGAGATGCAACTGTAGCTGAGGATCAGGTTCCTTTTTTTTTTTTTTTTCCATAAAAAATCTAAGAATATACTTGGGTAATCTAATCTAATCTCTGAGTGTGTGAGTGTGTGTTTGTGGTGTGTTCTTTCGGGAGGAAACACGAGTCTGTGGGCCTGCGGTTTATGTGTTGTTGGTCTTATTTACAGTCACACTCCCACACCTCTCGACACTTTTCTGTCTCCGCTATCTCTCAGTCACATTTCCTTCCTGCTTCCCTTCTTACACCACAGCGTTAGCTAATCCCCATGTCTGTCTGCGTTCATGGTAACACTCTCTTCCTGTACGTACGGTCTCTTACAGAACCAGCACCTGCCGAGCCGTTGCAGATTTAGAAAAAGATGGTGTGGTTTAGGGCAAGCTAACGGACACGACTGTAGCTACACTGCAGTATAAATTATCCGGTTAACCTCTTCCGTCGTTTACACAAGAGTTAAACCATCATTCATTCTTTCCCAGATGAATAAATCGCTCACGGCAAACTTAATTCCAGAAAGGGTCGGAGTAATGCAATAAATGTGTGTTTTTGATAAGCCGAGGCTGCGTCTGTGTCCGATGGAGAGGTCTAAGGTAGTTTATGCCAAGGACGGAGAGGTTTGAGGTAGTTTATGCCAAGGACGGAGAGGTTTGAGGTAGTTTATGCCAAGGACGGAGAGGTTTGAGGTAGTTTATGCCGGGGACGGAGAGGTTTAAGGTAGTTTATGCCGAGGACGGAGAGTTTAAGGTAGTTTATGCCGAGGACGGAGAGGTTTAAGGTAGTTTATGCCGGGGACGGAGAGGTTTAAGGTAGTTTATGCCGAGGACGGAGAGGTTTAAGGTAGTTTATGCTGAGGACGGAGAGGTTTAAGGTAGTTTATGCGAGCCGAGACGGAGAGGTTTAAGGTAGGTTTTTAGGCCGAGGACGGAGAGGTTTAGCGTAGTTTATGCTGAGGACGGAGAGGTTTAAGGTCGTTTATGCCGAGGACGGAGAGGTTTAAGGTCGTTTATGCGAGGACGGAGAGGTTTAAGGTCGTTTATTTATGCCGAGGACGGAGAGGTTTAAGGTCGTTTATGCCGAGGACGTCCCTTCTCCAAACAGCAAGAGCACTTGATTCTGAGAGATGCCGCTCTCAGTCTGTTCAGTCTGTAAATAAGCTCCTCTCCCCTCTGTGTGTTCCCTGTAATAAGCATCTGAATAATGGGCGCGTTCTTGTTGAATCTGTCAGCAGATAACAAGCATGCATTAATATGGTGACAAATTATTATCACTATTATTACGGGTCCCGAATGACGGTTGTGCACTTTTGTTTGCTCTTGATTGTCACGTAGGCGGGTGGTGCAGATAATCAGGGCCATTAAATTATTGTTTAACTATAAGGATGTAGTAAAGGTGACACAGTTTCATCGACGCGCTCCAGGACACCATAAACGCAAATCATATTTCAAATTCTAAATTAAGACCACGTGCAGGTAGCCCACATTACTAGTTGGTAGTAGATTCCACCCACGGTTGAACGACCCAGCGGTGCGGTTCAGCAAGCGTGTGTTTGTTTCTGAGTGGGTGCATTTTTACTGCACAGAAACCTGCGTTTCTCTTTGTCTCCCTGGGAACGTTTGTGTCTTAAACTGTTGCCTGCACATCGGCGTGCATGTACGTGCGCAGCAGCAAGAGTGTGAACAGCGCGGCCTGATGGTGACACCTCGCGATTGATTGAATTTTCCATTCGTCTGCCGACGTCTTGCAGGCATCCTCCTCATGTCAGATTAAAAAAAGTCGGTCTCAAGTACGTCTTTGTGTGCACGTGTGTGTGTGTGTCTGCACGGAGGAGCCTGCCTTCCTGCCTTTGTACACAGCAGGTGATATTTGCCAATTTAACTCAACTGGAAAAGGCGACTAAAGCTGTGTGGGGGTTTGCAGTGTGTGTTTAAGGAAAATTGTGTGTGAGTAAGGGTTATTACTCTTAAATGAGACTATCAAGCTTGTCCACTGCCAGTTTTTTGCCCTAACAAATCCATTTTACCCTCACCTGACTCCACTCAGTCGAATTCTATGTCTAATGTGACATTTATTAAAAGTCTCAAACGTTGATTGATAAGATTTGCGTGCAGGTTAGCACAGTCACCTCAGGTTTGGGGTTCAATTCCAGGTTCTCCTGGTGTGTATTATCTCCAG
Source organism: Takifugu flavidus (assembly GCF_003711565.1). Classification (NCBI taxonomy): domain Eukaryota; kingdom Metazoa; phylum Chordata; class Actinopteri; order Tetraodontiformes; family Tetraodontidae; genus Takifugu; species Takifugu flavidus. The sequence goes on along the minus strand of NC_079534.1, from coordinate 3,690,058 downwards.
GTTCCCTCCACAAACATGCACCTTGGGTTGATTGGAGGCTGTAAATTGCCCCTGGGTGTGCGTGAATGTGACCTATGATGGACTGGAGACCTGACTCTGACCCAGTGAATGCTGGGAAATGCAGCCTTTCATTCATGCAAGAATATGTCAACCTTTTTTTGTCTGCTTGTGTAAAACATTTATATGAAGAGTCATCGTTAACACGGCATGAATCAGCTCTTCTGTTACCCCTGTCTGTGACACACACCTACACACACACACCTTTTTCCTTGACCTTAAAAAGTAGACATACATTTTTCTTGCGTGTCTGATCTCGCAGCTCTTGGGCCACATCTACCCTCCTGCCCCAGCTGCCTTCTAATCTTGTTTGTCAGTACTAAATGAGCTGCCCCAGTGAGGTGTGTTAGTCACTAATGAATTTATTACTTGATAAGAAAGGGGGGGCACGCCAGTGGCAGCTTACTGCAGTCATAAAGCTGTGGAAAAAACATCCAAAATCTATGTCATTAACCATTTACTAGCAGTGTGTCCATAAGTGGGGCTTCTTGATGTGGTGTGTGTGTGCCAGTGGGGGTGATTTCATTTGTGTGTCCTCCTGCTGTGAAACATGTGTGTACTGTATTTGTCATTTATTAAAGCAGGAGGAAGCACTATTAATAACTCCCACAGCTTTCAATCAATCATTAATCACGTTCTGCCAGATTAGGGCCCCATCTGATAGACTCCAGACTGACCGGAGACAATAAATACACAAGTATAGTCAATAAAACTGCAAAGCATTTTGGGAGAACAAGGGGGCTACATGCGCCAACGTCACGAGCGCAGTCATAAAGGTGGCGCGAGTCGTTGCTAAACATGCTCGTCCTTGTCTGGACGCCCTCTGTTTGGAAGAGAGGACATTACACTTGTCTTATGTGAGCAAGTGTTTGTGAACTAACAGGTAAAAGTGACGAGCAGCCACAGGTTTGTAGTTAAAGTCTTCAGTTTCTCTCTTTGGTGCCAACTGTACATGTAAAAGTCATTCAGTCCAATAAATGGAGAGGCGTTTAAGGTTTAAAGCGCAACATCAGATGTATTAAGTGCAGTACTTAAGTAAATCCCTTGCTATATTCCATCAGTGCTTGCTGGACAGCTTTCCGTAGAGAAGGGAAAGAAATGTGGTTTAGAGGGATGTCCACACGTCCCCCACCGTTCAATTATGAATAGGAAATGACCGGTCAAGCCAATGAGACCAACTGTTCTTCTCTTACCGCGGAGCCATTTCCTCTATGGTCAAAGACACAGACATTCTAATGGGTGATAGATTCAGGACTAATGTCTGGGCTCAGGAATAGAGATAGATGGGTAGCATCAGGAGGGAGGAGGAGAAGGGGGAGAAAAAGCTGGGTGAGTTATGAACAGATACCCAGGGGGTTAATTTCTCACCAGCAGGTTTCATGCACACACACACACACACAGGCGGCAGCAAAAGGTGATGCCTGTGCCGTGCCAAGCCAGTAGCACGCTAGTTAAAAGTGAATAAGTTTATGGCCGCTGCAGGTCCTCATACATCAAGGAGCAGTTTGTTTAGGCAGCAGCGTGACAGGGTACAGTAACGAGGCAGGGCTGCAGGACGGTACCGCCGTGACAAATGACAGATCACAGCAAGAAGAATGGGCACGGACAGAGATCACAGCATGTTTTTAGCCCTCAGATTAATGGTGAATTCATGATTTGATCTAAGTGATTTCTCCCCTCTGAGAAATCTCTTTTTGAAGTGGTAAATATTGGAAACACCCATCTCCAGTAATCTCACAGCAGCTGGAGTCAGAGGCTGTTTTTCTGTGCTACCGAGGAGCCATTTGCCATATTAAGTTTTTGAGAATGATGGTTTTTCTTTTATATATAGACTAGTTTCCCCTCCACTCTTCCTCGTCCCATCTCGGCTGGGCACACACCCGTCTGCAGATCTGACTGTACCACTGCGCTGACAAACAATGGCCGCTTCAGTCTACATAACAATGCGTGATGCTGCAAACAGTGGCTTCGTTATTACTCGTCTCAGAGACAACTTATAGCGTTGTGTGAAGCCTGCGCTCCTCCACCCGGCCGGCGACAGACACAGACAGACAATAAAATAGGCAAACAGACAGGTACAGACGGCAAAGAAGCAAGCTGTGCCTTCCAGCCAGCCTCCGTCGCCCCTCCAATAACTCACTTCTCTCCCCCTCGGAGAAGGAAAAACAATAAGATATAACAATTGGCAAATGGCTGAGGCAGGCAGAGCATTACAAATGAAATGTAATGTTGTTACAGTTTGGAAATAATGAATTATGAGGATAAGCGGGGATCTGTAAAATCGCTGTAGCGATTTACCGGGCTTTCATTTTTCAACTGTATTGAATTATGGGGAATTGGCCTCAGTCAACTGCAAAATACAAAATGGAATGATTCTCCATTGCACTGTGCATGTATGTGTGCACGTGCATGTGTGTGTGCGCGGGTTTATTCTAGTTGTGTGCAAGCATGTGCGGCTGTTTATTTATCTCCCAGTCTTTTTGCATAAATGTGCAAGGGTGCTTGCACACTCAAGTGCGTGCGTATGTGCGTTTGTGCGTGCACGTGTGGACAGTTTTTCGGTGCGTGTGCCTGTTATCCTCCCCCTAGACCTGTTGAGGGCTTTCTCTTGCTCACCCCGCCGCACATGTGATAAATGTCCCTTATCGCCTCTGTCATTGTAATAGCCACACAACAGGCCCAGAGAGAGAGAAAGAGAGCGGGAAGAGGGATGAAGGGAGAAGATGAAGAGTAGGAGGCGGGTGCCTGTTGAAGGAGTCCAAAAAATGGTGAGAGCCGGAGTGAAGAGAGGGGAGGGATGGCGGCGTGGAATGGGATAGCCAGAGTTATCAGCCAGTCTTGTAGGGGAAGAATGAGCATCAAGCTGCCAATCATCCGGCCTGAAAATTGCTCTGAGATTTGAGTCCCCAGACGGTGTGTGTGTCCAGTGACAGAGAATATCCAAAGCCTCTGTCGCCTTGGTGCTATTACCATCCCCATCCCTCCATCCGATCATCCCCCCCCCCCCCCGCTCCTCCGTGATTTTAAAGCCCAAACTCCAAACAGCATGCCTCTTCTCTCTGTGTCAGTAAAACCCACACTCAAGTCGTTGGAAATGCCGTGGTCGATCACCAGCACAGGCCAGGATAGAGGGGCAAGTGGTGTGGGGAGAGGGGGAAGGAAGGCAGGAGAGGAAGGAAGGAAGGTAAAGCTGAAGGAGAGCAGGCAAAAAGTAGAAAAGAGGTTCATTTGTGAACAGAAACCATTTCAGTCTCGTTAAATTTCTATTGATCCGAGTTGCAGAGTGTGTGTGTGTGTGTGTGTGTGTGTGTGTGTGTGTGTGTGTGTGTGTGTGTGTGTTTGTGTGGAGGGTTATTAAAATGCCTCCAAAACATTATCCAAACATCAGTGTAACTGAATAATGTCGTAAGCTTTGAAAACACATTCCTGTTGATGTGTTATATTTTAAAGCTGTTATTTGTTCTGATTTTAGGTCTGAACTTCTGAATTCTATCACATTTACATTTATGCGCTTTTAAAAAATGTATTGCAGCTGATTTTGAAGACATTAACTGTTAACATGAATGTGCAGGAATTTTGAGCAGAAAAACATCAATTTCTAGAACTTGTTTCTAAAATCTAAAACTAGTTAAAAAAAAAAAATCCACCAAAAGGCACAAGGAAGCCTTACAAAAAAAGTATATATATATATGTGCATTTTTAGCATTCGATATTTGAAACCATATTACTTTTGGAAATAAAACAAATGCCAGATATTTTATGGCCCCTTCCATAAAATATTTCTTAAAAATTCCATAAACGTCTGCTGTTCTGCAAAGAGTGGAGAAACATCCCCCTCTATCGGTGAGAGAGGATAGTCTTACAGAGTCTCTCTCTCACACACACACACACTCACACACTCACACACACTCACAAATAGCCTCAGGTGTGACCTGTCTAACACCTTATTGCAGCTGATAGTCATCTGTCTGCTGCCACCAAGTCTTAACACCTATACCGACATATATACTATATATATATTTATTTTGACTGCATCTTTTCCTCCATTTCTGGGTTGTATTGTACAGTTAATGACACTCAGGCAGGATGATCGAGGGAGGACTTACAGGGTCATAAGGTGTCGTTTATTTTAGGCTAAACCAAATTAAAACAGCCTCGTTTTCCATCTGGAATCTGCCGTTTTCCAAGAGGGGAAAGTCAATGCAGCAAACAATTTGTCCTAATCTTTCCCTCTTGTTTTATTTTAGGACAAAACAGTCCACATAAATTCAATTATGTGAGTAGTGTTTAAAGGTTTCTCTGACATTATGAAGTCCTCGTGAAAGCTTTCACGAGCAGCCCCTTCGTGTGGTCCAGTTTGGTGCCAGGGAGCACTCGGATTCCGGGAACAGTGAGGTGACCTGCAGTTCCCGCTGTCATGAGCGCACGGCGTGCACCCAGACCACAACACAGAACCCAACAGGCGTGTAGGCATGACCGCCAACTTGAGAACCTTTTCATTTTCTCGGTTGGAGTCATTTTCCTAAAGCTCCTGTGGTTTTTTTATTCCAGTGAGGTCAGCTGACAGCCAAAGGAAACACAGAATTCCCATCAGTACTTTCAGAACTGAAGTGTTTATTGTCAGGGCAGATAATTACTACTGATGGAACACGGCTAATGCGGGATCTTCCGAGATGAACTATTATCGTTTGTATTTCGAACACCTTATTCGGACAATAAGGAAAAGTTTGGGCTGAGTTTCATCCATCAAACGCACCGTCTGCTGAGATTACCGAGATGCCGGAAGTTTGCTTTGTGTCCATTGGATTTCTATTCTGGTGACACACTGGTGAGAGGGGTAATGCAGCAGACAGCAAGACAGCGAGATAGATGGAAGGGCAGACAGCGGCCCTTGTATGAAGGATTATCCCCTATCCTCAGTTTGTGACAAGAGCTGATAAGAGTCTGAGAGGAGAGGCTGAGAAGGCCACTGACACACACATATGCACATATAATCCACAGCAAGAGAGATATCAATCCATCATTTAGAGCCAGGGATTCAGCAAAGGGAAATAGATTCCTCTCACACACAAGTCAAGCGCGTGTGCACACACTCACACACACACTCACACACACACCTGCAGCAGCATTTGCTTTACAAAGGGCTCATATGGCTTCAGCATTTAAAGGGCCTTTGACAGACTGTTCAATTCCATCTATTTATCTGATTTCCATTGGGCTGCTGTTACTGGTGCGTATCAGTGTGTTCAAACTTATTATTGCGTCTGAATAACATCAGTGTCACTCGTAGAAACCAGAAATCTAGATGTTCCGTTGTAAGCCATCATCAACACATTTGTCATGTGCATTGTTAAAGTGAGAAAGAAAGTTACAAGAGGCTTAAATGGGGAATAAAGCAAGAAGCTCAAATACAATCTGCAACAAATCCTTCGCTTCAGCCGTTATTGGTAGGAAAATAGTGATACCAGTAGGTATTTGGTGCTGGAGCTGAATCAGAAGACTTAAACAGTTCAAGTGGGATTAAATCCGATCGACAATCTGCACAATGATGCAGCAGCAGATGAGGATGATGATGATGATGATGATGATGATGATAGTCTGAAGATCCTGGAAATGAATCAATTCCATCTCTGTCCTTGATTTGCTCCCTCTGTCTCACTGTAACCTTGAACCAGGACCAGGCATTGAACTGATATCTTGAGTGTGTAAGAGAAGCAGTGGGGAGTCATGCTATTGATTACAGTTTGCAACAACAGGTCAAAGGGTTAACACGTGTAAGAAGAACCTTATTGCAAAGTGGGGGTGCTGAAGTGGGCAGCAGTTAAGGGGTCCACAGGGGGGTTAAGGTGATATAACACACTCGCCCAGGCTCGCAAGCTTCTTGAGATATAGATAAAGATAGCACCAAGAAAACAATGAGTCAGCACACAAGGACAAAAAAGTGCTTTTCTACATTCAAAGAGTGAAAAAAGGAGCAAACCAGAGACCAAGAGAGGGAGGGAGGGAGGCTGTGCTTGGCATGAAGGTCCTGAGAGCTAGGTGAGGTGGCAGGGCCATTTGGCGAGGGAGCCGGTGCTAGACTTGATGGATGAGACACACTGCAGGCTCTTTTCTCCTGTAACTTTAAAATCATTAAGCCTTTTACACGACCATGCAGATTTTTATGGCCTGCCGAGACAATCTGCCACATGTTCATTAGATCAGCGGGACGGGAGAAGACACGGATAATGTCATAAGTTTATCTAATACGGTCTGCAGCTTTTCCATAGTCACATTCATTTGGATTGATTGGATAAAATGATGAATTGCATCTGAAAAATTTCCTTTAATAACGCTAGCAGAACTGTTTAACATCTATCTTTGTTTAGCTTGAGAAATCATATACATACAGTGATGGTAAAATCAGGACTATAGACTAAATACTTCCTAAATTCTGAAATGATTTATGTTATACATGGCTCCTTGGGTAAAACACTAAAAACCATTTTTAAAACATAAATACACTCGTCCTATGAGTGTTTACGTGTTTTTTGTGTCTTTTACAGGTCAAAAATGTCAATGATAAACCAGTAGGAACAACTGGGTGGGTGTTCCTGCGATGTGCTCCAAATATTATCAATAAGAGTGTGTCTGGGAGCACGAGCCCCCTTCTATCCATCCATCTATCCATCAATCCATCCCTCTCATTTCACCTCCACAGGCCGCCTCCTCCGCTGTTAGGATTCAATTAACAGGGTGCAGGCAGCCATGGCACCCTCATTAAAGCTAATTAGTTAAAACATCAGCCAATCTAGCGTTAATTGGCTTTGGTAATTAATTCAGCTGCTCGACCATATGAAAGCAGCAGGGAGAGGGATAATGAGAGGGGAGCAGGGAGGAGAGAGAGCTGAATGGGAGTAAGGGAATAAGCAGAGCAACACGAAGAATGAAGCCTCGCACACGGGAGATAAAGTGGGAGACAACTAAAAGAGGATGATGTATAGGACGTAGCTTCGCGTGTGTGTGTGTGCGTGTGTGTGTGTGTGTGTGTGTGTGTGTGTGTGTGGCGTTCAGGGGCTGACTCAGGCGGCCTCTTTCAAAACTTGCCGATGTATCTCCTCACCCACTGACAGGCGTGATCCTGCCAAGGTCAGGCCCATCCTTTGGGATGGAGAGGAGCACCAACAGGCCTCACCTCCACACCTCTGCTCATTTCAGGAGAGGGGGGACATTCAGCGGAGAGGGTGGAGGGTCATGGGTCAGAGCAGGCAGCGGTGTCTATTTCTCTAATTTAAGTCCATAATTACATCAGACAGATACAATCTTAAACATTCAGCTCAACTGGTCGTTTCAGACCATTTGCTTTGCTGCACAACTGAATCCTAAAGCTCTATGATAAAAGGTTTGGCGTGTGTGTGTGTGTGTGTGTGTGTGTGTGTGTGTGTGTGTGTGTGTGTTGGGGGGGGGTCTTCAGTGGATATTTAGCCTTTAGCGGCTAGTTGCTCGCGTGCTCTGCGGGTCAGTGCTTGGTTAATGCTCCATTAATTTAGTTCTGTCTCCCTCTACTGTCTCCCCCTCCTGCTCTCACACTCTGACAAGGTGATTGATTAAATAAGCAGCTGTCAGTAGTTCACACTGTTGCCTTTTAGGCACACACACACACCCTGCAGGGTCCCGAGAGTAAAACCCACATTACAGATGCTCACACACACACACACACACACACACACACACACACACACACACACACACACACACACACGCGCTGGGATCATCAGGTCATTATTTATCAGCATATGTTCAGAACCAGGCAGCTGATGATTCATGAAACCTCAAAAAAAAAAAATTCTGATGTTTTTTTACCAACAAAACTCCTCACTATTTTTCACATTATTTCAATTCCAATGAAAATTGAACACATTCAAAATGTCACTAATTTGGCCTGGAAGGAATTAAGAGAAAGGTACAAGCAGCAGCAAAATGTTGGTCCAAATGGAAGCCTCACTTCCATTTGTTTACTCATAGATACAGATTCAAAACTCTTGACAGCAAACACACACACACACACACACCTTTCTCCTCTCTATGCAGCTATCTCTTCATCCCTGCTCCCCACCGTGCCGACATTTCATTTGCTTTTCTAAAAGTGACAACCCCAGGGAGCAGGCGGAGGTTGGGTGGGAGGGATGGTGAAAGAGGCTGGTGATGAGTTTTGAGCAGGGCGTGGAGGAGTGCTATTTAAAAGCACCATGCATCATTGTCACCCGGCGAGAATGCACAAACACACAGGCGCGCACACACGTGCACAGTCTGACAGGGAAAGACGCGCGCACAGAGCAGCAGAACGCCGCCCGGGTGGCAAACTGGAGATGACCCCCGTTCCATTTCATCAAATGTCCTCTGAATGAGCCGCACAGCCTCATCTGTTTGGCACACAGAGGCACTGACACAGAGCCGGTGATCAGCCCGGTGTCTTGCCTGCTTAAATCACAGCTCACTTAAGCTAAAACCATATCACCTCACACACACACACACACACACACACACCCATTTGTGTTAACACAGCCCCTGGTTTTGGGCTTTAGGGCTCATATTTGCCATTATGGAGATGATGGCTTTAGTGGGGCCTCTCACCTCACCTTGTGTTGGATGAGAGAGGAGAGAATCAAAATGAAGGCTGACATTTCAGCGGGATTTATTTGATTGTGGATGCAAGGTAGTGTCATTCTGGGGGAAGGGGATATGAGACAGTTGGGGGGGGGGGGCTGGGACCTGAGGGCTAAACTAAGCAAAAAGCAGAAGAGCAGACAGTGGCGGGGAGGGGGAGTGAGAGCGTGGGGGAAAAATAAAGAAAAAAGGGAGATTGAGGGTGAACAGAAGTGGCCCCCTTTCCCTTTCCGTAAATCAAATCAAATTCCCCTTATCGCACATTATTTGAAGAGGTTATCGGGCGCGGTAATGCGGTTACACGCCGGGCTGCAGCTGAGAGATTTCCTTGTTTACCGATGTTGGCGGGTGTTACAGCTAACCGGCTGGGCGAAAGTCGAAGGGAGGGGCTAAGAGAAGGAGGCGAAGACGAGAAAAGAGGGGCAGCGGGCATAAACACTTGATGCATGCCAGAAACCTCATTTAGGGGGAACAACAATGGGGAGGGATTGGAGTGTGTGTGTGTGTGTGTGTGTGTGTGTGTGTGTGTGTGTGTGTGTGCGCAAGGAGACACCAGTTGTTCAAGGACAGAAACGCAGACAAAGTAGGGATACACACCAAGTGTAATTCCATTTGGGAAATGCTTGTGTGTTTTTTCTGCATGTTGCGTCTCCTTGCCAACATACCACGTTTGTGCCAACTCATAAATCCAGCTCTCTTCCTTTTTGACTCTTATTGTGGTGCTTGAATCCAGTTTACATGCACAGCGCTCATTAGTTGATTGGGTGTATATCATTTACAAGTTAATTCAACCTGAGGGAAAAGCCTCAGGTTCATTACAGGTCAGACATTTCCTCTAGTTTCTTTGTCCAGACGAGGAATTAGGGAAATTGCTCATAGCTGTATCACATATTCTGGTTGGGTTTGGGCCACGGAAAATCTCCTGTTTCCCAAGAGGAATGAAGGCTCGGATAAAAGCGTGGAGATGACACACAATACAGGTCATTAAATGTGATTTGGACCCACAGAGTTGTGAGTACATGGTTTGCCTCTTAGCCCAGTGAGCCATGAGGACGCCCCAAATGGTTTTTTATCTCTGCTCCCATTGAGAGAGAGTATTGAGCTGACAATCCCTGTCCTCTCTGGAGGTGGCCTTTTACCTCGGCTCATTGTAGTCCGTGACTGGGAGCCTGCACTATCTAGCATCTATTGATTCCCACTTCATCTGGACCAAAGCAACACGGGAGAGAAAGAGTGAGAGAAGGTGTACGTGTGTGTGCAGCGGAGGGAAAAAGTACAGAAATAAAGAGAAGATAAGGGATGCTGCTTCAAGTGTTAAAAGGGATTAAACTGCTTTCACAGTGAGTGACATCTGAGGATTTTGCATCAGCTTTTGGCTAAAAAAACAGAAACTGTACACAGCATTTACGGTGTGGCAGAACACACAAAGTACACAGGCTGTAAGAACTAAAGCTAAAGAGAAGAATACGTGCTGTAGGTCAAAGGAAATATAAAAGAAACGTCCTGGATCAAACTTAGTGCATCACTATAAACAGTTCAGAATTAATAACACTCATATTTAAATCAGACTTTGTGGAAAGTCACTGATGTTCATCCCGTCAGCCAGATGACACTTTGTTCTGTGACAAAACCAGAAAGAGCCAAACAGATGGAGAGAGGGGAAAAGTCAGAGAGATAAAGGAAAAGAGAGACGAGACAAGCCACCTTGGTACATGTGGAGGGGTATGCGGTGTGGGGAGGGTCAGCCCTACACTCCATCATAGCTGTCAGAGATACACAACTCCTCTCGCCTCTCGTCTATCTATCCATCCCTCGTTGGCGCCGTCAGCCAGCGTTTCACTGAAGAATCTCAGCACTAAAAAGTCCTGTCAGGCCTATTTCCTTGTTATTGCCCCCCCCTCCTCTCCTGTGGATCTGATACCTTCCCTCTGCTGCTCGAGATTAAACGCACCCTTGTCATGCCGCAGGGTGTGTGTGTGTGTGTGTGAGAGAGAGAGAGAGAGAGTCCACAGCAGGACACATGTAGGTGTGTTGCCCCAACATTAATCATCTTTAGGGCACTGACACCCCTGCATGTGGCACCACCACCTCCTCCACCCCCTCTTTTCTTCTGCTTTTTTCTCTCTCTTGTGTTAAGGCAGCTGAATTCAACTCATTTCGATGAAATGATTGTTCTATATTCTGCTTTCAAATGTTTCCACGCTTAAAAAGAGTCCTCAAACATAAAGGACGCTGTCAGGGAAAATGTTGCGTATCAGAATTCTAACAGTCAATTTTATAAAAACATACAATTTTTAACATCACAAAGCCTTGAAATAATGAATCTCCCAAGCTGATGTGTGTGTGTGTGTATCCTGGTGTGTGTCTGCAGAATGGAAAGAGCCCCGTCAGGTTCAGATGGGGATTGGATCTTTCTTTGTTTACTCTTGTGAATAGTGGCGGGATCAGCGTGACTCAAATTATCTTGTCAAAGCAATAAATGGGAGACAGAGGTGGGGCTGCAGGGAAGGAGCGATGCAGGAGCTAAGCAAGAAATTGAAACACACTGAAAGGAGCGAGGCGGAGGTAAAAGAGAGGTTGGGAAAAACGGGGAAAACTTTGAAATGATCAGATGGGAAATGGTGGAAAAGGGGAAGAAATGGGACAAATAATAGAGAAAAGTGGAGGTGTTGAGACAGAAAAAGGTGCAGAGAGAAAGAGGGAATCATTGATTCCCTATTTTTCAAAGGCAATTAACATGTCTAACGTGGTGGTGCTGTTGAGAACGAGGAGCCTGGTATGCACACACATGCTCAAAAAAGAGCTGGTGGTGTCTGTGTGTGTGAGAGAGTCAGGAACAGGGCAGATGAATATATCATCAAGGATACACACACACACACACACACACACACACACACACACACACGTATATAGAGCTTTTTGTGCTTAACTGGGAGTTTCCTCACCTGACTCTTTGTTGCCGTGGTGACAAGCAGTCTAAATGGGATATCTTGGCTCAGCTGGAGCCTAGTGCTGCAGAAAAAATATCCCATTTGATTGGGTTAATACAGGAAATCAGGAAATATCCCCGTTAAGCTTTAAAGTAGGCTTTAAAAACACACCTGAGTTGGCACAATATCACGGCCTACATAGAGACACCCAGAGGTGGACCCCCCCCGTGCACTGCTGATCAAGGACAATGAAGTGAGCCGGTGTTGTTGGCAGCCTCGACACAGCATTATCTCATCCATGGCCGATGCCGCCTTAAATCTGCTTTGACCTAAAGGACACGATGGAGACTGTACGCCACTCTATTGCCCTTTTTGACTGTGTGCAACGCAGAATTACAATGCAGATGCTGTCAGCGCCTGTCAGCTTTACAGAGTATTTCTGTGGTTCCGACCTCAGTGTGAGCGAGAACACAACACAGACCTTCACAATTATAAGGGAGAAATTAACTACTTGTTGTCTGCAAGTCATTTAGACAATATTCAGTTTGGATTAGTGGCGTGAATGAACATGAAAATGAGGTTGTTTTCCTGGTTCCTCCTCGTCCTGAACGCATGCTGGTGTTCTCACCTGTGCCTCTCTCATTATTTTTTTTTTATGCAGGTAAAAAGAAGATATCTCTGTATGACAGCCAGGCTCCGATCTGCCCCATCTGCCAGGTACTGCTCAGGCCTGGAGAGCTTCAGGAGCACATGGAGACAGAAATAGAGAGGCTGGCTAACATCTGCCTCAGGTACGTGTGCTCACACTCTGGCAGCTACAGTCACATGAACAGTTTATTCCAACATACAGTAGCTGGTTATAGCTGAGGATCCTCCCCACTGGCTAGCTTAGCAGTGCCAGATCACTCCAGTATCAGGCATCTCCTAAATCACTAACATGAAGTGTCAATAAGCATCACTATTATTATTTCCGACCAGAACGTTTTGTGCCATAAATCTGCATAAAAGGCATCACCATGCCGTCTGCGTAATGGTTTCCAGCAGGGATTAGGAATCAAACCCGTGGCCTCGGGGTCACTGCCGCTCTCTTCTTCTCCTCGTGGCAGGTGGATGAGCAGTTTTACGGTGGATAAATCAGCTCCAAGCCCTTTTAACGATAGAACACAACCATTAGGTTCCATATTTCATCCCGACCACACATCTGGTTGCGTGTGTGTTTATATACGGGGGTGTGTGGCCTGTGTGGGACTGGTGCTTGTGTATGACCTGGTAGCCACCTGTGCTGCCCAGCTTTACGATGGTCCCCATTAACCCAGTGAAACAGGGCATCCGATGCCGTCACCCCAGGTGGAAATCATGCCTCACTTTACACCCTGTTTGTGCCTCCTGTCCCCCTCCTCCCCTCTGTCATCCTGTCCCTTTTTATTGGCACTGTGTGTTGATGACCGCTGCAGTGATTTACACATGTTGGTATCATTAAATTAACGAATGAAAAGCCTACCCTTTCCTGTGGTTAGTCTGTCTCTGATCTCCCATCCTGATTTCTCTGTTAGTTAAAGCTGCACGTGCCTCAAACCAACCAGTCACCTTGAATGAGACCGTTTGAGAGGACGTTAATGTGAAAAATGCAAAGTACCTTCAAAATGAATAAAGCTCTGGTGAAAAATGGGGGAAGGTTGCAGAGGTGATGATTGAGAGGTGGAGCAACCGCTCAGAAGGAGTGTCGGGCACCTGAAGAACCAGGTGAGGTGAGAAGTGGAATAAAACACCAAATCCATTGGAAAGGTTTCTATAGCTTTCAGCCACCTTTCACTGGGAACGTTGAGCTGATAGCTGAGATTCTAACATCTAAGCTGGAGCTGAAGATGCTCTGGGGGAAAATAAAACCTCTAGATATAGAAACAGATAAAATGGAACAGAAAATGGGAGCGAGCTGGTTGAGGGTCATCCATCATTGTCTGATATGCTGGGATGTGTGTGTGTATGTTTCAATAATTAATAAAGGTTAGCAGGATGCCCTTCCTTTCGTCGCATACACAGACACACACACACACACACACACACACACACACACACACACACACTTTTTTAAGGAAATAGTGACAGATTGTGACCTAACTGACTGACTTATCCATCCAAAAGAAAAGAGATGTGTGTGTTTTTGCATGGTCTCTCTCTGTCTCTCAAACACACACACACACACACACACACACACACACACACCACACACACACACACACACACACACACACACAGTCTCCTTTTCTCCTCAGCTCTCTGCATGGTAGCAGCCATCATTGAAAGTGACAGTGGGAATTTGGTCCAATTTGTAGTAAATCTGCCTTTAATGATGACCAGCGCTCACTGAATAAAAGAGCTGTGGGTATGGAAACGAAGGTGTGTGTGTGTGTGTGTGGTGTGTGTGTGTGTATGTGTGTGTGTGTGTGTGTGTGAATATGCATCCCAAATTCTCCTGACCTGTTCTGTACATGCCTGCTCCTTATTTTACTGTATTGTCCTGCGTGGAAATGAAAGTGTGTGTGTGTGTGTGTGTGTGTGTGAGAGAGAGAGATAGAGAGACAGATTACAACTGTCTGCCTGTCCTCTCTTGTTAGTTGGCCTCTGTAGCTCCTCAACTAAGATCATGTAAATCACACAAACACAAGCAAATGGAAATCCATTCTGCCCTGTACACATCAGGTGGCTTGTCGGGGCAAAGTAATCTGCATACTCCCCCACCCTCCCCCCTTCTCTCCTTCTCCTCATCCATAATCAATCAAATAGCATGTTCAGTTGTGAAATGACACAAAAAGACCAAAAAAAAAGCAATCAGTGTTGCACGTTTCTTCCATCTATTTCACACACATCTCCCTCTCTTTCAAACGCTGATGGTGTTTTTGTGTGTGTGTGTGTGTGTGTGTGTGTGTGTGTGTGTGTGTGTGTGTGTGTGTGTGTGTGTGTGTGTGTGTGTGCAGGTGGGGGTGGGTTGGTCTCTGTTACCTGTCACTCAAACCCTGTTTGTCTTTCCCCGTTGATGACCATTTCACCCCCGGTGAGGTGGATAGACGCTCTTTTTTCCACCCACTTCAATTCAAACTGCTCTACTGTACATCAACATGTGTTATAGATCATATATAAATCATTTACCCAGTTTGCAACTGAGCGTGATTAAATAACAAAAAGACATCTGCCCCCCAACACACGCGCACACCTCATTAAGTGGGACATGTTAAATTGCTCGAGCTCGGCTCTTTTTTCCTGCCCTCTGTCCTCTCTGATCGTTTCACTTTGCTGTGCAGCTCATTTCCACTTTCTACTCTTCTGCTGGCTTTGACAAGGCAGGCAGCTGGAGTTTCCAGCCCTGTAACCCTCTGCATCAAAAATTCATAGCACGGGGCAAACAGATGTGTGAAGCGCATACGAGACACAGCTACTCTCCCTCTTTCCTTCTCTGGTTTTCTGTCTTCTTTCATCTTCCTCTCTTGAGCTCTCTCTTTATTTTTGCCCGTCCTTCTTTCCACACCACATCTCTCTCACCTGCTCCCCCTTCCATGCTTGTTTTTTCCCCCCCACTCCCTTTCATCTCTCTATCACCCCCTCTGTCATTGTGGCAATTTTCTCCCATCGTGGCAGGCGTGCAGCCGCTGTCCTCGCCCTCCCTCCGCCTCAGTCTCCTGTCGCCGTTTGACACCGTCAACAAGCAGGTAGAGGTGGCTGTTATTGTTGATGCCTCTGCAGAGCTTCCAGGTAATGAATAAAAGAGAGAGGAAGAGGGAGGGAGAGATGACAGAGACAGATGGAAAAGATGGGAGGTGGCGGCGTTGTCAGATTCCAATGCAGCTGCTGTGTCAACCAAAATTCTTTGCTGCTCAACTTTAACACACATGCGCCCGCGCACGCACGCAAGGGTGGTGTGTGATATGTGACACAAAGAAATGTAGAGTATGTACACCCAAAAATCTGTTAATATTATACACAGTGAACCGGAAGAATGGAAATCATCTAATGCATCTAATTTCCTCTTGGTTTGATTTTTAAAAAGGGTCAACAATTTCTAAAATAAACAGGAGGAGGTGAGCTCTGAAGGTCGTCACAGCAACAGCAGCACAGCCGTGTGTGGCGGCGCAATAATTAATATGGCTTTCGTTTAAATGAAGCATTACTTCCACAAGAAGCAGTAATTCTTAATCTGTGACTGAAGGCAGAAACCTGGAGTGTTCCAGGAAATAGTGAGGGAACATGTCTAACAGTGGGTTGGGAATTTTTAATGGCCAGTAAAAAAAAGACAAAACCACTCTCTGCATCAGCGGTTGCATGTCGGAAAAGAATACATCGACATTATTTACATTTTTGTATCTTGTCATACATTCCCATCATGTGCTGCTGGCCATTCTACTCCTTATATATTTTCCTTGTCTTGCTCTCATGGTTTCGTGTGCACCACTTTGTATATTTTCCCCTCAGATAAGACATATGAATAAGATTTCTTATTCTTATTATCCATCCATTGAAAAAGAAAATCCCTTGTCTAGCAGGGCATGCTGTCAGATTAGAGGTTGTGCTTAGTTGTGTATCAGCCACATTCTGTTCCATGGTTAGCCAGTGTGTGTGTATGGGTATGTGTGTGTATGTGTGTGTGTGTTGGGGAGGGGGGGGGTGTCCAGTGGGGGCTTGGAGAGCTAACAGGGTCTCAAAGAAAACATGACAACCTTGTCTCGGTTTGTCAACGTCAGCCTGTCGTGACATTCAGAAACAGTTATCTTGATGTCTGGAGTGAAAGTCGGAGAGTGTGAAATAGGAGGAGGGAAGTAACGATGAGACAAATCAATCCAGAATCAGAAGAGGATGTAAATAAAGGAGAACATTTTGACAGAATATGGAGGGAAATGCACGATTTGTGAAATTGTCAAATGTCTATGAACCGACGGCTTCGGTGAACACAAACGCAAACTCCAGCTTTGTTTTGTTTTCTCTTGCAGCAAGAACCCCTCGCCCAAGGATGGAGCAGCCACTCCAGGAACCCCCAAGGTGAGGAGAAGCTGACGTTTTTAAGCTTTGTGATCGGCAGCACTAAAGTTACAACAGTGCCCAAAGATGAAGCCTAAAAAGAGCTCCCTGACTCCATCGAGCCGGCACTTCCCCCGAAATGATTATTCTCATGATTTTAGAGTATAACTGACAATATAGGTTCAACGTTCCTAAGAGTAATGCATGTCCGGAGGCATGTCTGGAATGGTGCCTCTCTGAGTGGTGATAGCTGACACTAAGGTGAAACACGCTGCTGCAGGAAACAAATGTGCACATCACCCACACACCTCAGGTTCCTGACCCAGGGTCAGAGCGGCGCTCGCGGCACCGCGGGGGGGCTCACGCTTGAGGAGCGAGCGCTGCTCTGGCACCGCGGTCGTGACTGCGCATCTCGCTGCTGTTGTTTAGTATTCCTCGGCGGTCCGTGGAGAACGGACGGGGCCGGTCTGAAGCAGCCAGGTCTGATGTCCTTATCTGCTCCCCGTCGTGCACCGCCCGGCCCTGGTGGACCAGATTAACTCAAACGCACCACTTTACGAGCGGCTCAGGCTGCGTTGAGCACTTTATTTTAAAAAAAAAGAGACTGTAACAACATCTGTAGAGTCATTTAGCATGTAATATATACTGTAGTACAAATAAGAGCACCTCTATTAGTACCTTTGATATTTATACTATATTTACTATTGAGGAACAGCGGCATTTAAAGTACATCAATAATTGATACTTAATGCTCTTTGAGCAAATAGCTGTTGTAGTGTCTGAGAGTACACAATATCCGTCCTTTATTCAGGTGCAGCCACAGTTTTTTCAATGCAAATTCCCACCTGCAGTTCCACGCTCATTTCACCGCAGTTTGAATGCAACCTTTTCGTAACGCCTCTTCTTCTGTTACACTGTGATTTTAATTGGTTGGATTTAAAAGGCCAAAATTTCAATGGAACCATCTTCACGTGTAATCTCTTTGTAGAATCCCGGTAAATGTCATTTTCTAATGATAAAACTTAAGCACATTCTCAGGACGCCCCCAGGTAAATGATTCCTGACCTTTTTAATCCAGAGTTGGAAAAAAGAAGATTCTCTCCCCCTCTCTCTCTCTCTCACACACACACACACACACACACACACTCACACCCGCACTCACACAGGCACAATAGCGTCATGCATAATGTCCAATTTACTGTGGCAGCACTGGAGGTTGGTCATTTCTCACATATTATTATTAGATTACTGCTGTCGAGCACTTAAGCCTCTGCTCTGCCCCTTTCCACTTGATTAATAGAAGAAGACTGTAAATACAAATATTTCATAGATGCCTTGTAAAGGGGAAAAATGGCACAGCATGGCAATGTCAGCACGTGTGCACGCAAGCACGCACGCAGGGCTAGAACTTAGGATATAAGCCTGTGAAAATAGTGAAATTGCTCTATTAATGCTCTTTTTTACGTGCTCTCTTTGGGTTTGTGCCTCACCTGAAGGATTCTCTGGACTAAGGGGGGTTGTTTTGGACGTGTACGTCTGAATAGAGGAGTGCTGGGATCCAGATTCATGAAGCAGCAGCGTCTTATAATGTCAGACAGTTACGCTCCTCCTTTTCCCACGTTTACCCTCTGTCCTCTTCTTGATCGATCACTCCTTCCTCACTCATCCTACCGTCCCGTAAACATTAACTCTAATCAGCAGAAGGCCCTTTATCGACAAAGTCAGGTTACTGTCAGTGTCACCTCCAGCATCTGCGAGGAGAGAAGCCCACAGCGCTCATTCAGATGTTTTTAAAGACATAAATAATCATTTAATTTAAAACAGCGCTGTGTTTGTTGTTTCTGTAAAAATGGTGGCGGGGCCGTGTCTTCACTTCTGTTACTGCGACCTTCCTGAACTCTTGTTGCACTTTAATCACCAGTCCAACTCCAGATCAAATCTCTTCTCTTGTGGTGTAAATGTGAGATGGTGACCTGCTGTAGGCCAGTGGGTTGGCTTCTGGAGGCGGGAATGGTAAAAACACCACCTCTCTGCTCACGCCACGATGGCAGCTGCCAGAAAATACAGAGGCTCTGCTGTAATCATGACACCGGAGGTGGGAACGTGCAGCCGTTTAACACATTCATCTCTCTCCCCAGTCAATGATGCTGTCGGTGCACATCAAGCGTGAGGGAGAATCTCCTGTGGTCTCACCTCTGTCCTCTGAAGACATCCACCACTCCGACAGATACCAGGTCACAGTCACACGCACACGCACATGCACATGCACACGCACACGCACACTGACAGTGGGTCCAGTTTGACAACATTTTCATGTTTGTGCTTTGAGCTCTTAACTAGCTGACATTTGACATTTCGTACCATTACTACATTATCCTGCTGTGCTGAGGAGAACATTAAGTGTGGTACAAGATATTCATACATCAATTATTCATGTCACATTTCCTAAATATGAATAAGACTTAATGAACTGGTACATTTATAGAAATGTATAGATGGTATTATTTGGTGTTGTAAAGTGACACACAGACATCTGATTGCTTGCTGCCCGCTGACATGATGTAGCGATTATCTTGGTCTGATGTTAGAATTGAAAGGCAGAGCATAAGAAAACAAAAACAGCAGAGGACTTGTGATATTTGGGCCTTTCTACCCTCTCAAAGGATAAATCTCCTGACATCTGAGCCACCCTGTGTGAATCAATCTCTAAAATTCATCAAAGTTTGTCCCGTTAATTCCTGTGGTGCTGATGTATCTCTGGATTAAGTGTATTTCCCCCCTTACACCATAAAGTAAGACCTATTAAGTTCATACAGACGTTCCATCCATACGTTCGAGATGACACAGCTCATAAAAACCTTATAGCGATAAAGTAGATTTTCTCATTAAGTGAAACTGCTGAAATCACCTTATATTATACAAATGATTAAGTCAATGGTGACTCTTTTTACCACCCTGAAATTGAGGCCTAATGGCAGACTTTGCCACCTTCTCCCTGCCCGTCAGTGCACCTCAGTGCTCTTTCTCTCTGCTTCCACCCTCCACTGAAAACCTGACCCATCTGCAGCCACTCAGTGAGTGTATCATAATGATTTGGTAGTCGTGGCGATGCAAGGCGAGTGGGACTATAAGTCAAGTGGCAGCAAGAAGTGGGGGGTGGTGAGGAGGAAGGAGTGAGAAGGTGGGTGAGCGGCTCGAGCAGCAGGACATGGCCTGACCGTCCAGTGCTTCTTGATGATGGACGATGGGCTTGACAGTGAGAGGACTGAACCACCGCCTACTCCCTGTTGCCATGTCAAAGAGAGGGCATCCATAACTGTGACCGGGGGTGCTTCAGTCAGCATATACTGCAGATAAAGACATAGATGCCTCTGGGTTTCAAACCCAATAGACATGAGGCATAAGTGGAGGAGATAGAGGGCTTAATTTCTTCCTCAGAGCTACACTTTTAATGACAAGACAATTATTCTTAATGATGCAGGGGATGATCCCTGGCATCCTGTTAACCAAGACCCCAGATATGCTACTTAAGTTAATGTATGATTCAATTAGATGACATTGTTCATAGTTGAATGTGGTTAGCATTTAAGAAAAGAACTTTAGTAAATGCAAATACAGTACTGCTATGCTATGACGGTTAAATAATAAATATGGACATTTTTAACAAGAAGGATCCAACGTTTGATAGTTTACAAGTGCTAATTATATGTGATACTTTATCCTACATTACTATTTTTCTAAATTTTCAAATATGGTTGAACTGTCAGAATTAACCTAGATATTACACATTTGTTGCGTTTTAAAACGCTCCGGTGCATCTTGCACTCTTCTTTCTAGAATGTCTACATGCGAACATGTACGCCAACAATTGCAGGCCAAACGTTTAATGAGCCACCGTGCCCCCTAGTGGTCAAAGTATGGAAAGACACGTGACGTTTCCTCACTTCCGTCTCCAGCCGGGTCACATGATCAAAACAAGCCAATATGGCGTCGGATAGCAGCGCTATTTGTCGTTATGGGCGCCACCTTCAATCCTGTTCCATCCGTATTAAATAATAGTTTCAGACTTGGGTAAAGCGTGATGAGGAGTGTGTGGGGAGTGAGTCTGGCAGTTTAAAGCAGAGAGTTTCAGCGTCTGTTCAAGATGCTGTGAGGGAACTGTGGCTGAGATGGAGGAGGTGGAAAACAAGAGAGAAGTAGGTTTGTTTATCCAGCAGCTTCTTTAGCATCCAAAGCAATCAGCCTCAGAAAAGTTCACAAATAAACACATTATCACATTTTTATAAAGTGTCTAATGTATACTTCTTTTTTCCTCCCTCTGCTTACAGACGTTTTTACGTGTTCGAGCTAACAGGCAATCAAGATTGAATGGTATGTACACAGAAGGATACCTGGACACAGTATGTGCTTTATATCCCTAAAGTGAACATTACTCTTAATTGCATCGGGGTATGTTTGTTAGGGTGAAAACTTTAACGAAGTTTATTCATTTACTGATTTAGACAATGTTCATATTTTTATACAACAGTTAGTTCTGACCAAGTAAGTTGCTGTACATTTATTCTAGTCAGCGTTAATTATTACTGATTGGCAACAGCCTGTTTACCATCCAGTTGCAATCATTTGTGTTGGTGGAGCCAAATAAATGAATAAATAATCAATTTTAAAAGTTAGAAAAGCACATTTTTATTAGTTATCACTAACAAGCCAGAAACAATAATGATGATGCCCATTATAATGATCTTTTTTTTGCAACTAAAGTTTTTTTTTTGAAAAAAAAGAGTTGCTTTTAATGCAGACTTATGCAAATTTAAATGATGTGAAATGAAAGAACCCTAATAAGCAGTAATTCTGCTTTATAACAGCGCCATGGCTCAATTATTGATTCAGTTGCTGAGGGGGGTGTGATTATCTTTAGCTTTTGCTGCCAGAACGTCGTTATTGTGACATAAACTTCTGACACAATCGCAAATAAATCTGGCTACTGTTAATTTTGTGCTGTTATGTTGGTGGTTTGCTCAGGTGGAACCAGGAGTCTTTTTTATGAGTGGTATAACAGCTGGAGGGGGGCAGAGATCCCTGCCGGACCTAATTAGCAACCACTTCTTTTCTCTATTCTTTTCTCTATTTAAGAATGCTCCCCTCAATTAGCATCAGGGGAGAGTCTGGTCGAAGGAGCAGGGGGCTGTTTCAGTTTTTCAACTCTTCAGCCTCCCCCTCACATCTTCCTCCTCTCCCTCCCTTCTTTGGCACGACACCCCGTTGGCCTCGTCTGTTTTCCAGCCAGCTAAAAATTAATGTTTCTGCGCGCCATTTGCAGTTAGGCAAAAATGACAGCGACTCGGGGCACAGTGACGGCTGTTCTGCTCTGTTAAATTTCTAATTAAAAGTGGTTTGTTTGGGGAGGGGGGTTGACAGGGGGGCAGTAGAGCAAAGGGGTGCTAACAGGGTATGGGGGGTACTTCTATGTATCTATGGCATATTATTGGCATTTTCAGATATTGTCATATCTGATCAGAAAATGTTGGGTTTCCTTTTTTTTAAAAGTTAAACCTTTTGCTTCTAATTTCCAATGTTGTTTATATCAAGTAAAAATATGGGTGTTTCTCAGGGCACGATCTGAGGTTATTTTCCAGCATATTATTGGGAGAGTGTTTCACCCATATTAAATATTCCAAAGTATCTTTAATGTTGTGTGACAGAAATCTGAACCAATTCTTTAAATTCTGTAGGTCTCTAAACGGCTGATGTCCTGCTTTTAAGCTCTCCAGGATTAATGGTCAGTTATTAACGTTCTTCTCTCTTTTTCTTACTTCTCATTTTCAGCCCGTATAGGGAAGATGAAGAGGAGGAAGCCTGAGGATGGGGGCCAGGTATGTCCGCTGTGCAGTGCCCCCTTGACTGGGAGTGAGGAGGAGATGAGTAGACATGTGGAACAATGCCTGATCCAGGTAGTAAAAAACCCAGACTCCCTCTAGTCGGACAGCCTGTCCTCATCTTTCTCTAGCTGCTGACAGTCACTACTTCACCTCCTGTAGACGCTGTCCCGTCACTTCTGTACAGGGGTGCAGAACCACTCCTCCTGTAGCTGTCATACTACTAGATTGGATTTCCTACACATGAATTCACACAGCCTTCACATCATACGGGAATAACTGTCAGCCTGACTTGTCGTTTAAAAACAATACGTTTACAAATGCTAAATTTATAGACATAACTGCAGTTTTTCCCATATGAGAAGGTGCATCTTGTTCATTAGCATGCATTTCCTTAGATTGAATACTAGATGTTTAGTATGTGTAGACTAGGACCACCACCGTTGGAGCCAGCCTCCTGTTTCTCTGAGCGAGACGAGACATCTTCACCACCAACCGACGTGCTTCCTTTCTTTCCATAACACTGGCTAAACAGACACTGGGAACATGTAGAGTATTCTCCTCTGTCCATACCATGTGCCTTCTTTTGCCGTCGTGATGTGGTGCTGAGCAAGAGGAAAACAGCTCTGCATTGCTCCATTTTTTTAAATCAAATTTGTCATTTTTGCAGCATTTTCACCAAAAATCAAATCTAATCATGCCAGTTTTTCTCATTAATACATTTAAACAGGTTGCAGAATAACCTTCAGTATAGGACAAAAAGCAGATAGATACTGTCCACCAGGTTCTTGGGTTAGGTGGGGTGTTTGGAAAGAAGCAAATACTAAGGTTTTATTTCTGTATCTCTTGTTTCCTGTTGGATCAGAATGGCATGGACACATGGTATGGCACAGACCAAGAGTGCTAGTCTTTCCAACAAAGGCCGTAACATTAAACACTATTGTACAGTTATGGGTAGCATGTTTGCTCCGATTAATATCTAAATCTATTTTTTTGTGTCAGCGTGAGGGTGCATTAGGAGATGATGATTCCGGTGACATGGATGGAGAGAGTGGGCGGGGCTTTGAGGAGTACGAGTGGGCCGGACAGAAGAGGATCAGAGCCACGGCTTTGCTGGAAGGTGGATTCAGAGGTATAAACGCACACAAATGTGAATCCCTTTTTATCGCGCGGCGGTTCCTGAAGGAGGCAGCGTGTTGTCATGTCTGGAGCCCGCTCTGCGTAGACGGGGGCAGGAGACGTGTGTGTTTTGTTCTCATCAATCATTCCCTCTCAACCAAAATGGTCGGTCTTAATTTTTTTGCAACCGCTCATGAAAGTGCCCAGGGAGCCGTAATGGTGCCCTGGTCTGGGGGCAGCCTGGACCGGAGCCTCCACAATCTTCCCCCGGAAAAGGAAGGAAAACACATTTAGCTGGGCAATTGACCCAGCGGTCTCCACTCTGTGTGTGTTCGTGTGTGTTCGTGTCCAGAAATGCAATTATAGAAGTGGATAGGAGAGCTGGTCACTGGGGAACCTGTCTGCAAACGCTCCGTCACAACTACATCTCCAGCTCCCCCTTTACATTCTCATCTGTCTGTTATTGCATTTCCCAAACTTTTTTCCCCGTGTATGTAGTTTGATAATTAAATGTTCCCGTGCTCCTCACTGGCCTGTGGTCGTGGTTTCAGAAGTGTTTCTAACTTGACCAGGGAAAGGAGGGTGGGAGCAGCCCATAAAGATGTGCTCAGGTGGGGTAAAGCATTGCTCTCATCTGTAAAATGGTCTCCGGGTCTCGAGGCTCAGACCTGTTTCCAGCTCACCTCCTCCGATTTCGCTTCGATCCGTTGTTTAACGCTCACATGCTGAGACACTCCCCGGCCCTCATGCACACACACTTTCCTTCTTGCCGGGCCAGCGAGGGAGGATACATGACAGATCAATGTTGAAATCCCAACTAAACTGTGCCAAAGCACAGCTCATGGGGATAGGAGGTGGCTTCCCCACTTGTCCATCCATCTCCCACAACGCTTCTCGCATCCGCCTTTTTCTTTTCCGTGTCGTTAAACCAGCAGACACGGGACCCTTCTGCTGCTCTAATAGGGCCTCTTCTGATGTGACACAGACAACTGAAGTGGCCTGGGGAGAGCAACTTGAAACGCACACACACACACACACACACACACTTGGCAGAAGGCTCAGAAGGTGGATTTTTGTCTTGAAAGCTCCTCGGTGATTCGAACACTCACTGCTGAATCCTGCAGGCTCAGGAGAGTCGGCCAGACGGATATAGCCGTGTTGCAGGGGGGCCTCCTCAGCTGGTGGGATGAAGAGAGGGTCTATCCCTCTGTGAAGTTCCAGCATCCCTCCCTCCCTTTGAAGAAAGAGAGAGGGAATGGGGCCCTTTCAAGCCAGGGGTGGATGGAAAGGGGGAGGGAGAAAATCGAACAAGATCAGTTTATGATTCAACTCTGTGTGGAGGAAGACTTCCCTGAGTCTCGCTGCAGCTTAGCCAGGTTGAAAGGACCCACAGCACAGACACAAGCCTTTTTTAATCTATATTAGTGCTCTGATTAGCTGCCTACCTACTGGAAATGTATTTTCCAACTTTGGAGGATCATATAAGCTTAGACATTAAATCAGATATGTCCATTTATCCTTTTTGTGTTACCTGGGCTTGGATTTTTATTCTTTTTTTAAATGAACTCGAGTTTCCTCAGTTTGCACCCTGCTTATTTCAGCCTTTTTGGGATATATTGCAGAAAGCTTCTGTTGGCTGTACTTTATCCACAGATGGGTGAAGAGGGGGTGAGGCAGATCTTGGGGGTTGATATCAGAATGTCCTTTGGGGCAGAGGGGGATTATTCCAGGTTCAAGTTGTTAAGAGGGATCGGGAAGAGAAAGTTGGTGCTTTGTAAATACACTTCAAAGGTGTCTGGTGTCTTTGTGCGCGTGTCTCCTTTTCCCATCTCTCCCCCGTCTCTGACCTGCAAATGGCAGAAAGATAGTGCGACGACCCCTGACCCCCGTCCTCTCTGCTGCTCAGTGTGTCGCGATAATTGCTATGGTAACTGTATGTCACAGGGGTCGGTCGATTGGTTGATCCAGGCTGTCAGTCAGACTGATGAGTCGTTTGAACCCGCCTGCCTGTTCAGACCGGCGCTTGTAATGACGCCGTGGCAACGTGTGCGATTATTGTCTCCTGTGATCACGAAACGCATTAAATGCGAGGAGAAACTTTGGTGTCGAGGAGACGTGATAGAGATGAAGAATCCAGATTTACAGGCAAGAAGACACAATATCAAAAAGATGGAGGAATAAATCAATCATACATTATTGACAGATATGAATTAGATGAGATGTATAGACAAGTAAAGAACAATAAGGGGATTAAAGTATACAGGCAAATAGCTTCATTAAAAGGTACAAATGATGGCATGGAAAGGAGGAAGGGGGGTATGGGCGGGTACATA
Organism: Takifugu flavidus; assembly: GCF_003711565.1. Classification (NCBI taxonomy): domain Eukaryota; kingdom Metazoa; phylum Chordata; class Actinopteri; order Tetraodontiformes; family Tetraodontidae; genus Takifugu; species Takifugu flavidus. The sequence continues at coordinate 3,664,090 of NC_079534.1, read as the reverse complement.
ATGTGAGTGAAAGGCAGTTAGAGTGGGGCTGACCTTTCTTGGCCAGATTAGATTGGTCTGCCAACACTGCTTAGAGGAGAAGATAGAAGTAGTTGAAACACTCTCACACACACACACACACACAGCGAGCAAACAGGTCACACACTGCATGTACACACAGTGAACACACAAAAACATGCAGAGATGTGGATGTGTACAAATGAAGCTAATTCCACATATCACAGATGTCATTCAGCACCATTTTTATTTTCATAATTATACTTGCTTTTATAATGACAGAGACCAGTAAGAGTGGAGTTTATTTGTTCTTGCATGCTAGCTTTGGTGCACTTAAACTTAAAGCTTTATTCTTTGACATTAGATTCTGAATCCAAATGTTGTTAATGTGGCCAGCTAGCCACAAGATCAATAGTGTGATCAGATTATTAGATTACACTCAGACCACCACTGCCACCACCCCTACACACAGTACAGCTCTTTTCCAGCCATCAGTGGCATTAGTGGTCAAAGTCGTGCGTTCTTGTCTCATCGTGATGGTCAGTTGACGGATGAATGAGAAGCTTGGCAGCAAGCATGGCTGGGCTCCTGACCCTAACCCTGACCCTGACCCTGCTCCTAACCCTGACCCTGACCCTGACCCTGCTCCTGCTCCTGCTCCTAACCCTGACCCTGACCCTGACCCTAACCCTGACCCTGAGCCTTACCCTGACCCTGATCCTAACCCTAACCCTGACCCTGACCCTGACCCTGAGGGAAAGGCAAGAGAACACTCGCATTGTCCCTTGTACGCTATTAAAGATGGAATAGAAATATTTGCATATGCTACATCATTTAAAAAAAATCAATATTTCAAACACATGTTGGTGGAAAACATGTGGAATGAACACAAATATTTGTCACTTGAAGGTCAGATGTCTAAACATTTGACCAGCTTTTTATTCTCATAATATACAGAGTGTTCTGCTCATATTCTTCACTCTGCCTCTAAAGACTGTGTCCTAAGTAGCCGAGCAAACTACTAGATTTACACTCCCTGGCCGTTGTTCCCACATGTGCCTCCTCCGCCAAGACCAAATAAAAGTTAAAAGGTCTCTTTTATTTGATCACTAAAAACCATGGCCCTGTTGTAAAAGAGCTTAGCATTGGTGGCATGTTTTATCACGATGCCTTTAAGTCATTTCATGCTCCAATTCTCTCTCCCGCCTTTTTTGTGTGTCTTGAGTAAGAAATGAATCCCAGACAGGTGCGAAGACGTGGTGGCAGACGTTTGTATCCAGAATATCTCCAGGAGACAAGGTCTTGACTGCTGGTTTGGACTTTGTTTAAGGCGCCACGGTGCAGTGAGACGCTGTAGTGCGCCCAGGCCAGATGATACAGGAAGTCAAGTATCAACCCGCACACACGTGCCGGGACAGGAGGTTAAATAAGATGGCTGTCGGGCCCACCAGTCCAGCTCGGAGCATGTAGAAATTGGGATAGCTGTAAATAAGATGGCTGTCAGGGCTGTCAGAGGGAAACCCGCACGCTCTGAGGTGCACAATTACACACCTTCAAATGCTTGAATTGTCAGTGTGTAAATAGCATACACACCTGCACACACACACACACCTTACCCATCTTTGTGCTACAGATAGACGCGGTGTAAGTGACAGCTGGGCAGACACACGCTATGGCACCAGCACGCGCACACGTCTTGAAGGGGGCTGGAGAGACAGGGGGCTAAGTGACACAGGGACAGACGGCCTCAAACAAACACTGAGGAGACGCCACTAAGTGATGGACACCCACACACACAGCCCGCTCCTCGGCTAAGTGGAGCTGAAGGTAGCAGTCAGGCAGCGGTAAGGGTTTGTCTGAGCGTTCATCACTGGGTTTATAGAAGTGCCACTCACGCGCACACACACACACACTCCCAGAGATTGATGGGCTGGTTGTCAGTCTTCATTGGCTCTTCACCTCCTCTCTGACCAGGTTTCTGGCCCATCTTAACGTGTCCTTAATCGGCCGGGGGAAAATTGAGGTTTTAATACCTGAAAACAGAGTCCAATTGAACATTTTTGGGCGTGTCTTCAGATTTATAAATACAGTTTCACTTTAAAAATGTAATGCTCGTGCATGTATGTGTTTGAGTAACTGATCAGATCTTGACTCTCTTCACAGGAACAGGGTTCGCCACGTGTAATATCAAAGAGAGCGCCGCAGACAGCGACGCGGACCTCGACGTGGACGGAGACGACACCTTAGAGTACGGCAAGGCCCAGTACACCGAGGCCGACATCATCCCCTGTTCTGGAGCGGGAGAGGACCAAGGCGAGGCCAGGGAGAGGGAGGCGCTACGAGGAGCCGTGCTCAAGTATGACGCATGGACACCAGCCTGTGTCGACCCTGGTGAACGCACACTGATGGCTCATGTCCACATTTGTCTCTCCTGCAGTGGCGGGATGCCCTCCAACAGAATAACGCCTGAATTCTCCAAGTGGGCCAATGACGGTAAATAGAGCCGGGCCATTTGTACTCTATAGGTTCTAAATTGTTGTTGATGAATTGCGCCTTTATTATGTGTTTCACCTGTGGTTACAGAGATGCCTTCAACAAGCAACGGAGAAAGCAGCAAAACAGAGTCCAGCACTCCTTCAGCTTCCTCTGCCCCGCGCACGTGTAAAAACAGTGAGATTGAAAAGTACGTTACACAGATGCCCATTTGGACCACATCGTAATGTAGGAGAAGAAGTAGGGCAGGCTAAAATAGCAACACGCTAGCGTGTAAAACTTTCTGATGAGTTCTCTAACTCACAGTAAAAGTGTAGCTGTTGTATAGATTCTGGTTTTTATAGTGTGACAGCGGCAGGTGAGGCCTCCTCAGGTATTGATTTTCCCTGCTGTCGGGTTCTTTCATGGCACAGAGGTGCCACAGAATCACAAGCAGTCTGGGCAAAAGCTTAGCTTTACGCTGGCCTTCACACACGCACCTGCCATTAAAATCCCGTCATAGATTACACAATATTATCTAACTAGATTAAACTAAATGCCTAAAAACTAACTAACCCTAAAGATTGAAAGTTTATCATTACCTAAAAAGGTGAATTATATAAGCAGAGTAATATTGTAATATTCCCTGAAAGCTGCATACGAAAGTTGCAATAACCATGTCATAGTGACCCGTGACTCACACACACACACACACACACACACACACACACACCACACACACACACCACACACACACACACGCGCGCGGCCCATCTATTAGATAGCCTGGTGCATTTAAGTGTGGGTGTGAAAGGCCAACACTCCATAATACCCTCATTTCCATCTTCTCATCCATATTCTTCCACAAGCAAACAATCTTGTGCAGACACACACACACACACACACACACACACACACACACACACACGCTTGCATACAGGCTCTCCCCTGCATGTGTAATAGAGGTCAGTTCACTGAAAGAAAGAGAAACATTGTTGGGGAAAGAGATGGATTTGGTTGATTGGTTGCTTCTGCATGTCTGGCATATTCTCCCGTCCTTTTGCCCCGTCTGATCTCTCTCACACACACTGAGCTGGGGTCAGACTGCTTGTTGCCTTTCATCCCAGCCCCTATTTCTTAAAGTGATTTCCTTTGTCCACCCTTACACAAACACCACTCTCATTTCAGGTTTCTCCAACATTCCCTCTTCAGTCATTTTCTCAGGTGAAATGTTGGTATGACTGATTACAGCCTTAAAAGCATTATTTTTTCTTGGCAGCAGCAGCTACACAAGAGGAAAGGAACAGAATCTGAATGGGGAAAGGTTAAACTAATGCTTAACCGTTTAACACCGTTCTGACTGCATGCAAAAAAGCTACATTTAGGCCAATCAATCCGCGCTCGGTGTGTGTTCCCCATATTAAATATCAGCAAGTTGAGATAACTGGTGAATAAGCAGAGCAGCTTGAGTCGTATTGATCAGCAACACCAGACGAGAAGCGTGTGTGGGTGTGTTTGCAGATGTTGTCTTTGGGTTGCAGCATCCTGGTTTCACCAAATGGGTGTGAGAGAAATGGATTTAGACGCCTGAGTGACGGCAGCAGGCTGCGCACACACACGCACACACACACACACACACACACACACACACCGCTTTGGGTCAATAATGAGGCTGTACATTCTATGGAAATACATAGTAATAATATTGGGTTAATTGAAGGTGAATAATTTCTTCAATTCAAGTTTCAGGTGATTTTTTTCAACAGGATGTGGTTTTACGGCGATATTTTTACGGTCACCGCCGTATAAACAGCTCGTGTTGTAACAGGATGCTGTGTCTGAGGTTTTAGTGACCACCTGAAGCAGAACGTGCCTTAATCTAAGCATCCATTTAAAGAGAACCATCTGTATGTTGAATGATTGCAGTGGAAGCAGCAGTCGGCCAGCGAGCTGGGAACAATTCCCCGTCTCTGTCTTCTCCACTTGCCATAAATGCACGTATTTGTGGAGCTTCTGTGCCTCTCCGTTCCCAAATGAAAATGAGATTTGTCTCTTTTGGTTACATTGATACATTGTGCTCGTGTGTGTGTGTGTGTGTGTGCCTGTGTGTGTGGACGTATGTGGGGCTCTGCACAGGGCAGCGTTAGTGAAATCTCCCGTTCTCTGATCCCAGATGGGTAATGATCTGGTCGCCTCCCGGGGCGTCCTCGTTCCCCTGCTCATTCCCCTGCAAGATAAATGAGCTCTCCCTCTCTCTCACTCTCTCTCTCACTCACACACACACACACACACACACACACCACACACACACACACACACGTAGACTGCCTGAGATGCTCTTTCCCCTCCAAGATAAATGGCCTCTCCAATGCCGCCAATGTGATTGCTGCCAAATTTGGTGCTCCAGCTGGAACAATGCGGAGAGATTTCCATGTGGTTTCTGCAAATAATTGAATCTGTCCTCAATTTGCAAGTGATGAAGCTGGATTTCTACCCTTCACCTCCCCAGCACACACTCTCGTACACACACACACACACACGCGTCCGCTGCCTTTTCCTCTCTGTCGTTATTGTTGCCGTTAAGCCACATTTCTCTCTCTTTCTGCCTTCTGTCTTTTTCCCATTTTTCTTTCCTCGGTGTCCTCTGTCTCAATTTTTCTCCTACACTTATGGAACACCGCCCTCCCATTCCCTTTTGCTGTCTGAACCCTGCACAGAGACGTGCACACACACGGGACTGAGGCAGGGGAAATCAATAGTGACTTAAATGTTTTATCATGGTGTGTCAGTGTAGTTAAGGCCTCTGTTAACCGGCAGCAGCAGGAGAACGATGCTCTAAGGGGAATTACTGCTGCTTGTGACACAGCACATGCACGTGGAAGATTTATTTCACACATGGTGGCCAAAGCAAGGCTAAAACATTGTCCCAGAGTAGTTTTTGTGAATTAATTCCAGTGTAATTGTATCACGGGGGTGTGTGGAGGTGTTGAGAGTGAGGCCAAAATGTAGGTGGACAGTAGATTAAGACACAGACCTGATTGAGATGGATGTTGGAGGTCTTCAGCCACACACACACACTCACACACACACTCTAATGAAATGAGGAATGGTCCCACACACGTTGCAGACAGAGCGCTAAATGGAGGAGAGGCACAACCATCTATCTGCCCCTGTCAGACTTTCCTCTTTGCCTGTCAGCGGAGGGATGACTGGATATGGAAATGCAGCACAATTTTACCTTCTTTCACTCTCAAAAGCCCAGTGGGCCTGTAACCAAGATGCTGTGTGACTGAGCTGTATTTCAGCCTAACCCTTCCTCTTAAGTTTTATGATTAGAGGTCCACAGATCAAGGCCAAAGCTTCAGGTTAAAAGCTGGCGAGCCAGAGCTCGGTCCCTCTGTGCTCGCAAACATGAAGCCACACACAAGCAATCAGACGACATCTTAGCAACATAAGGCTGTGAATCAAAGTGCAGCATGTCAAAGTACCATGATTTCCCATTTTGCCAGCAGAGAGGATGACAAATGATCATTTCTTGTAATCTTAAAGGGAAGCAGCCTTATTGTCTGAGTGAGTTTAGAGGTTATTTTTAACCAAGTAAAGATTTTAAAAGGCACTCGTTTGATGGACAAACCCCAGCCACTCTGTTCAGGCCTAGTATCTCCTGACACTTTATAAGCTAGCAAGCTAATCAAGGCTAAATGGCTTTTTACAAGCTCGGAACTAATAAGATGGGAGGGTAAAGTAGTTTATAGGCCATGAGCTGGCGAGTCCCAAACAGGTTTTTATAGACATTAGGCAGCAGTGGGGTTACTTGGGGAGGGGGTACGAAGTGGCAAAGCTAACATAAGTAGCCGTTTTGAAAATGGTGCAAACCTAAGCAGATGCTAAGAAAGTCCTTGGTCCAGCATCCCTGTGGCTGCTGCTGCTGGAGGAGGAAATGAAGTCCTGTCACACACACTTTGGTTTCACCCTTCCCTCCCTTGCTTTTCCTTCTTCATCCAGATCAATACAATAGATCAGCGAGCTATCAGACTGCGAAGTGACTGTATCACCTTAATCACACACCTACACACAATCTGGAGAATGTTGGCGTGGTTATAATTTACAAACGCCGACCTTGTGCGGCCTCGTCTCAGCCATCATCAGTCGCGGCAGCGTCGCTGTGCTCTCTTGACTCGGACGTATTGATTTAGTTATCGCCGCTTCATATGCTGTCGGACAGTGTTAAATGCACATTTTCCGTTATCGTGCTGCACATTAATCAATGGCTGCTCAGGGGCAGGGAGTCAGGGAGGGGTGAGGATGGAATAAAGAGAGAGAGAAGTGGATGCAGTTTACATGCACAGTTTAAACGGGCTACGTTCTGAATCGGACTTTGGCGTGTCGTCAGAATTTGTTCCTTCTCCCAGTTTAAACGCCACAGAGAAAGTGGGCTAACTCGAGTCAATACGGCCTCTTGACTTGTTCCGTCCCATAACCACTGGAGTCAGGCAGCAGTCCGGCACTTCAAACAACAACTTTGTAGCGTCGTAGGTAATGTTCGCTTCGCCTGTTGTGGAGGTGAGATGCGCGCTCTCCTTCGGGGTAATTGATGGATTTCCAGGGGCAGGCAAGAGCGCTGAGGGCTAATGCTGGCTTTGTTGAATGGTTTTGTTCCGTGGGTCACAGGCCAGCACGGAGGTTGTGGAGCAAAGCGACATGTATTGTCTAATTTTTCTCCGATTCATGCCTATACATGCCGGAGCATATTGATTTCCTATCGTATTATCTGCCCCGATTAGATGGACTGAAGGGTTTACATCCACTTAAGCTGTCTAGTCACAGTCAGATTTAGGCAATAATTAGTGTTTTGGAGTGTCCGGTAAAGGTAGTGACTGAGGGATAAATGGGAAAAGAGGGGCGGAGTCTGGAAAACTACCACAAGCACATATGTAGATTTAGAACAGACTTTTAGATCTGGGTCTGAATGAATCCCTCACCCTGTCACCGTTCCTCTTCTCACCAGAGTAACGGAGGAGGAGTCCACGGCCACCACCATGGAGGCTCTGAAGGCCCGGATCAGAGAGCTGGAGAGGCAGATACAGCGAGGAGATCGATACAAGTGTCTCATCTGCATGGTCAGTATCCACATGGCTGCACACCCACCTTTAAGGGAGGCATGAAGCAGGGAGAATGTTTTAGGCAAGGATGGATTCCATCAGTAGGTCGAACATGTAATTACAGACCGGACACAACTGGAGCAGCCTTTACTGACGTCCCCTTAAATATTGTGCTTGAACTTGTCAAAATCTGCTTTGCATAATATAAAAATGGTAATTATATCTCATCATAAAGACATAAAAATCACAGACATGTCACAGTCCGGGCTCATGGCAGGCAGAGGCTATTAGGATTGCTCATTATGGGGTGTGCCACCCCTGTAGGCACAGCTCTGATCACCAGGAGCCTGCTCTCATCCCCTCACAACCATCCTTGTCTCAATGCTAAAGCGGCGCTGATGTTGCGTTCCAGTGGTTTCTGCTCTTGCATGGCTTTGCAGGTCAGCTGGATTTGTGATTGATCAGAACCCTCCACTCCCTGGTTCAGTCCCGGTCCCACATGTAGCTTATTGATTGGACTCTTGGGTCAATAATATTTAGGCACATGGTCTTTTTGGAAATATTCCCACTCATCAGAAGCTTGATATGATTCCACCTGTTCTCCGCTTGTGCTCCCCGCTCTGTGTCAAGTACCGTCCCCTCATCCTTCAGCATTGTGGTTCACGCAGTGTGTGTGTGCGTGTGCACGTGTGAGTGTGTGTCAGCAAAGAGAAGCATGTAATTACTAACGCCAGCGCTTCCTAAAGGTCGCCGTGTGCCCGAGGTGACACTGAGGGCAAGACACAGCGATCGATCACTCGCTGCCCCTCGGACACACGGCTCCTCTCCGCTCATCCGTCACTGTCCTTCATCACACACACACACACACACACACACACACACGAAGAAGGTGTGCGCGCTGTTGACACACCGTGCATCTCATTCGTCTCTGTCTTTAAGTTGTCACCGCGCCGCTTCCCTGTCATTGCGTGATGTCACGGACGGCTCTGCACATTCAGACCTCCCAGTTCTGGTCCACTCACCTGAGCTGTTGGGGACGACCCAAACTTTAAGCTCTTAAAGTTGGCATTTGTCAAGGCTGCAGTGAGCGGATCAGGTGTTTGTGTTCGGACAAATACTTTAGCACAGACAGTTGTTCAATAGGCCCTGCGAGACCCAGGATCCAGCATTTGTCCCGTGATTTTAAACGGATCTGTTGTAGAAACTTGGCACGTGAGGCTAAGGCAGGTAAATTAGCATCATCACAACGTGCCCTTCCCCAAACGTGATCCTCTACCTTCATAAATGTTGCAGAAGAAGAAAGCAGACAAGTTTTCATGGCAGCTTAGCCAGTTCATCTACATAAAGCGCTCTTTTACCATGTGTGTTTGCTGCACTGTGGTGAGTGTGTGTGTGTGTGTGTGTGTGCGTGTGCACGCGCAATTAGTTCAAGCCCAGTTCTATGATTAGCTGCCCCCTCTTCCCCCTTCCACCCCTTCCCCTCCCTTCCGCAGAGGAAGCCTGCTCTCCAGTCAGGCACAGAGATCAGGAGCCTAAGGGTGTGGCCAGGGCCGCGGCCGCTGGCCAATGAGGTCGGAGAAAGGCAGGCTAAGTCCCTCCCACTTGGCCTGTACTGCCTGTATAGGGGCCTTGTGATTGGAGGCTACGGCAGCAGCATAAAGAGGCTCCTCCCACAGCCCGTACGGAGGGTAAGGCACTCCCTCCCTCCTCCGCTGCTGTTTCTCCCCCATCCCCCCCTCCTCCCTCATCTCTCTGTTCTTTTCTAAAGGAAAAGAAGTGAGCACCCAATGAAATTGGGTCCATTCATGGCCTCCCTCATCCTCTCCTCCCTCTGCCTGACTCCCACCGTCTCTGCTTGCTGCCTGCCCCATGTTGTGTCCGTGGTTTGTGTACAGGTTGCTGGTTCCGTTGCTCCCCATGCTGCCTTGCTGAGTGGGTCTGTGGCTGTTGGCTGTGTTGTGCCATGGTTGGTGGTGGTTTAATGTCCTGGGTCAGGGATGTGCAGTGTTGTATTGGATCATTTGTAAACATCTCTGCCCCTTGTGATTCAAACCTACTCTTTTCTTTCTCTGCATCCCTTTGCAGGACTCCTACACGATGCCGCTCACCTCCATCCAGTGCTGGCACGTCCACTGTGAAGAGTGCTGGCTCAGGACTCTGGTACGCGTGCACACGTTTGCACACACTGTCCGTCCCAGCGGGATTTATGTCCGTGCACATCACATTTATCCAAACCTCTTAAGTTCTGCCCAACATTCTAATTTTGTCTCGTCAATGTGTCAACGGTCAGGTCACGTCCTTCCTCAAAGCCTGACATTTAAGACATTTAATAGTCAAAAAGTAAATCAAATGGCACTTTTAGCTTCACTGAACACCAAAAAAAAGGATGGAAAATTCCTGAATCTGTGTTTTTCCCACCATGCACGAACACAAACACAAAGGAAAAGGCGTGCACGTTCTGTTCTCAGCGGGAGGGTTCAGATGGAACGGTCCCCAAAAGGCCTGTTAAATATGTTGGAATAAAGTGGTCTACTTGAGTCCTGCAACGTGCCCTGGGTGCCCCAGCACACACACACTGGTGTGGCTGGTTATTAGTTAGGCTAATACATTCAGTGGTGTGTAATTAGCTGGTGCTAATGTGGTAAATGGAGCGCAGTGGTCCTGCTGCTGGGAGGATAAACAGGTTTTTCATTGCCTCACTTTGTTTTTTCTCCTCCTCCCCTCTGCGCCTCCCTGTTGCCTCTTTTCCTACATCTGCTCCCTCTTTCTATTAAAATCATGAATTTGCTCTGACATGTTTGCCCCCCTTGAGCCTCATCGATATCCTACTAGCTGTTTTAGCTACCGTTAGCATCCGAACAGAGAGGGGGGGCGGATGTACGGACAGCTGAGCTTAGATTTGGCTGAAACGCGTCCGATACCAGCTCCTGTAGAACACTGGGGTGGTTTTGAAAACTCTTTTGTTGTTACCATCACAGATTGTTTCCACGTGTTTAAATGTGTGTGTGGGCAGCGGTGAATCTCCCCGTCCCGGCTCTAATGTATGGAGCATTAAAGCCGTAGCCTGGAGACAGCTATAAAACCAGGAGGGCCACGCTGATCAAAGTAAATGCCTGGGAATCTAGTTAACGTCAGCTCAGCCCCTCGCTGCTTTAATGAGCGATGCAGCTGGAGCGCAGCATGACCGGCACACACCCACACACACTTCCTATCCACAATAAACACGATTGCCCGTTTGAAACACACGCAAACACATTCTGGTGTAAAAAAGGAGCAGTTTTTTTTCCTCCTGCGAAGGCTTTGTCTCCACCCTTTCTCCTGCGTCCCGCCTCAAGACCTTTCTGAGTTCTCCAGAGCCACAAATCCTCTCAACAGGGGATCTTTAGATCTGTCGATCGCCAGCACCACCCACCGCCGAGTGTGTGCTCACCCTATAGCGTGTATTCCATACGGTCCTCGCTGCTTTTCAGACGGTGAAAAGGCCCGACTCTTGTGTTCTGGCCTACAGCTCCGCCTACTTTAATCGTTCAATTGGCGAATCAAACCTCACCGTTGTCCTCCCTCCTTCACAGGGCAACAAGAAACTGTGTCCGCAGTGCAACACCATCACCTCACCTGGAGACCTGAGGCGTGTCTACCTGTAAAGAGCACACACACGGCCATCCCATTCTTCCTTAGCGACCCGTTCATCTGCTTCCACCGTCGATTGCCATTCGTCCTTGCCGTCACGCGGACCCTCCGAGAGAGGGGGCCACCGTCTCTGGCTCCTGGGAGACACTGAAAGACTGAGCTGTACTGACTCTGCTTGACCAGTAAAGACAGAAGGAGGAGGGATTATTTTTGCTCTTCTTCACCGTGCGTGTGACTGGAGGTGCCCTCCGGAGACCTCACACATCCAACTAAGCCCTGCTGAGACCTGGAAGCTTCCTGTGACGAGAGCTGAAAGGAACTTCTTAATACAAATAATAAAGACTTTTTTTTTTGCCTCTGATTGACATTTGGTGGCGCTGGACAACAGGCTCCGCCCTCAGCGTCCAACACGGAGCTTGGTTTGCTTATTTTGCCCCCGACTCCATAGAGAAAACGTCCCTAAATGCCCCGTAGCTTATGTGAATCTTAAAGAAAAAGGCCACTGAAGCTGAGCTTTCGACCAGACGAGCGCAGCGTGATGTTTGACTCCTCCTCCACCACCTCTACTTTCTCCTCCCCCCGTTTCTCCCTTTTTTGTGGTGTCCTAGTGAAGTAAACCAAATTTCTGAGACGCAGTGCAAGCACATGTAATATAGTTCTATGTATGTTTACAATGTTGAGTGTAAATGACATAGAGAGCATACACACAGATGCAAACAGAAGTATATAATATCAAAGTCCTCTTTTTGTTGGGTTTGATTTTGATGAGTTTCAAGGAGGCAAGTGGCTAAAAAACTGAATCTGTCTGTATTTTATAGAAAAAAAATTCACTCAAAGATCCATCTTAGTTTAATTTCAATGTACAGGAATTAAAAAAAACAAACTATGATGACTAGATGGTTCCGGTTTAGGTGGTGTAATTATTTTGCAGAGTCCCTGGAAAAAGAAAATGGACTGAATCTTAAATTTTATAGACTCCTATAGTGCACACAGGCGCCCTTTAGGTGTACCACAGAAGCCCCTCCTGTCAGAGCCCACATACTCCAATCAAAGCTTTTTCAGTTTTTATGCGTCTGAAAAGGAAGCCTTTGTCATTCTTCCATCAAATGTATTGCTGGGGGAAAAAAATGAAGTGGCGACAGTGACGGACAGGTTCATGCAAGACCACCGGGGTTCAACTGGCAACCTCCAGAACCTGCAGCACCCCCCCCCTCCTCCTCCCCTCAGTCCTCTTCTTTACGGCAGCAGCAACCAAGGTGGTGGTGTGCTTTGTGTTTGTAAAACTATGTATTCTGTGACGTCTGTATTGTTGTAAGAAATGCCGAGGAAAAAAATGAAAAAAATAAAAGTTCGCAAATACCAAGTCTGGACTCGTTTAAAACCCAGGGAGGGCAACCTTGCTGCTTTTGCACCAGCGGCGTGATCACTTTCTTTGAAGATATAAATTACTGACCACTAGACACTGATTTTTATCCCCTTTTATATTTATCAAGTCAACACGTGGATGTTGCTATGAAGCCAATGGACAGTTGAGACATTTCTGGACCAATACTGCCACCTGGCGGTCACATGTGGTCACGCTGCCCTGACTCAATTATGCCCCAATAAGACTGAGACGTCTTGATCCTGATTCCGTTTACATTTCCCGTTGCATAAGCTTATATTTAAATTGGTGCTTGCAGGTGAAGCGCTCCTGGTTGTCACGACCACCCAGACATGTTTTTGGAATGATTTCTTCTGATCAAATGAAACAGGTGATTATTATGAGAATTCGTCATTAGGACAAGTGTTATCAGCTCAAATCACTGCAGTGGGAGGTAAGATTTTGGTGCAATCTGAATGTTTCAGATTTTATTTCATTCTTTACATTATCTGTAGGGGGAGAGTCAAAATCGCCAAATCATTTTTATTAAATGATTAAAATGAGCATTTTTCATTTCAAAACGGGTTCTCCAGCAGCTCTACCGCTAATTAGAACAATAATTGGGAAAGTTGAGTCAACCAGTCGCTCCGTTTCTGCAGCTGCCTCCTCTCCACCGGATTGGACGGTCGGCCTGTCAATCAACAAGAACCGGCTGATGATTGGCTGTTCTGCCTTAAGCGCCGCCCCTCCTGTTCTATTTGTAGGGGAGAAAATGGCAGAATATTCTCATCTTTTTTCATGAGAAGTCCTAACCATGAAAAAGTTTGTTAAGCTACCTTAAGGTCAATACTGCTTACCTTTACGTCGTATCACCTTTTCAGTATTGTGAGGTTTGCTGGAAACATTCCTCAATGTTCATTTATATATTCTTTACCAGCTGCTTCTTTAGCGTTCAGGGAGAGGAAGGTTCACAGGTGAGCCATGAAATAAATGTAGGACTAAAACACCTGCATGTGCTCATTCTTAGGTACAGTTTATGAAAGAAGTGTACTCAAGGATGGTGTGTTTGTGCCCCCCCAGGTGCACGCAGGGTACATGTGAAGAGGTGACCAGAAGGATGGAGAGAGCCAGAAAGCATGAAGATGATCAGTTCAGTAAGTCCAATCCAAAATGTATAAGGATTGTTTAGAACACTGACAACAATAATTACACAAAATATGACACACCCATTCGCTTCGACACCCCCCCCCCCCCCACACACACACACACACACACACACACACACACACACACACACAAGCTTGCTACGCGACTGTAAAAAACATTTCGTGTTGAATAAATGAGGAACAACAGTGCCACCTAGCGGATATGAGCGGTAAGAAGAAGCCTGTTTTTAAAGGGAAAACTAAAGTCATTTAACAGCCACCGACAACATAAACTGGCAGGAATTACAGGAACTAATCGCAATTACTAAGATTTTAAAAATACATGCAAATGCACATTTCCTTTTATTCATTTGTATACTTTATTAATTTATGCTCTACCAGCCTTGACAGTTTTTGCTGCTTTAATTCTTTAAAAGATAGTTTGGCGCCCCCGTATGGCTGTACGAGACGTTACATCGTCTTTTTTTATTTTTTTTTAAAAGACATTTTAAAACCAAAAAGCATAAATCCAAGAATTCTGATCCAACTGCGCTTCTGAATCAAGTAACTTTTTTTGAAATAACGACCCTAATACTTCAAATTCGATCACATCAGCGGTCTGATGATCCCGGTGGTCTGTGAAAGCAACACTTGTGTGTCCTAAAAACGACAGGTAACTGCTTAACCAGTTGGAGAGGGGTTCGGAACCGATTCTGTGCACTGACCAGTGATCACAACCTCTCAAGAGACTGGTCATGACCAGTTGTTCCCCACTGTAGTTCCAGCCGCTGCTGATCAGGTGATCAGGCTGATCAGCAGTAGATCTCGTCAGTCCTTCGGGCCAGATGAACGACTAGTATCCGAGTTATTTACTTTTATATCATATTTATTCTGACTTATTTAATAATTCAGGTATTTAAAGATCTACGCCTCTGGTTGCGGAAGCGTGCAGTGACCGATTTTGCCCACAAGATGGCGCGTCAGTAAAACTTAGCGGCGCATATTATTACCGTAATTTTCATCCTAACTAATATTTAGAACATGTAGAAAATATTGGAAATACAATAGAAAGTCCTTTCTCTTTAAAAGCGGCAACAAAATCAGAGTTTCTGCAACTATTGGCTTCATTTGAAGTTGCCATGATGTCATCTAACGTGAATAAAGAGATGAGAGAGTGGACGAGCAGCCCGGTCATTCAACACTCCTTTCATCTTGGGATGACCCCCAGGCGAGACCTGTGTGTGTGTGTGTGTGTGTGTGTGTGTGTGTGTGTGTGTGTGTGTGTGTTGTGTGTGTGTGTGTGTGTGTTGTGTGTGTGTGTGTGTGGTGTGTGTGTGTGTGTGTGTGTGTGTGTGTGTGTGTGTGTCCGAGATCCTTGTATCTTGAAAGGGGGTAATGACAATGTAAGATAATGATGGAAAATGGTGTGTGTGTGTGTGTGTGTGTGTGTGTGTGTGTGTGTGATCACTATTGGTTTTTGGCGGCCACAATAATCGGCATCACACAGCAAAGCGTCATTTTTTTAACATTTCTCCAGATATTGGAACCATTGGACACATTCTCAAAATGATATATCAATAATATTCATTTTAATTGTAATTATTTCAAGAAGTAGCCAAATTAAGGTTGTACTTTAAAAAAAAAAATCCTTCTATCTTCTAACAAATGAATAATAATAATTATCCAACTACAGGATTTGTCATTAACAATGAAACCAGATTTAATTGTTAATGAACTGAACTTTCTCAAACTTACAGTTGACACTGAATTTGGTGCCTCGGGAGAATTTGCTGATCAAACATTACAGCACCGGCATGTAAATATTCCCAATAACCATCAGACAGACATTCAACATTCCCCTAAAGAGTCAAACACATTAGACAAGCATCCCGGGGCGGTGGGGGTGGGGGGGAAGACCACAATGTTGGATCATTAGGATATCATCACACAACCGTCAGTGCGTCCGTCTGCCACTGCAGCCGCGCTGTAGAACCGACACCTCAACGCTGCCCCCTGAACAGGTGACTTATGAGGAGGGGTGGAGGTCTCAAACATCCCATCATGACCGGTGGACAGGAGGCTAAAGCAGCGGCTGGGGTTTATTCAGCTAATCAGGGAGGCTTGTTCCTGTCACAACACTGGAATCCGCCTCCACGACGATCTGATGTCCGCTGTGATCTGGTGACACAAGCAGCCACAGTGTTGACGGAGTGAATCAGCAGAAGGTCCGACTGATCCTCACTGAAGTAGCGACGGCTCACGTTCGCCTTCCGTGACCCCCCCACCCCCCCACCCCCCCCAAACATGGAGGACAAACTAACTTTAGCACCCAACTGTCTTTTGAGTCTCTTCTGTGTCCAATCTGTCACGGTTACACACAGTTGAGCATAGGAAATGTACAGAAACGTTGAGTACGACGAGACGAGGGGGGGGGGGGGGGTGACACGTCTCGGGGACAAGACGCAGATCTGACGCTGTTTCACTTTGAAAAACTTCAAAACCCCGGGTTTGTTTTGGTCCTTTTGAAGATGACAAAATCGGTTTCAGGATGTCCTTTAACAGCTGCTCCTGCCGATCCCCCTCAATTCGGCGCTAACGCCGGGGACTAGCGCCCTTTCATCTGTGCCAGGGTCCTGGACGGCGAGCGTTTGTCCAAGGGGAGCGTCCAGCGGGACAGTGATTGTTGTTGAGACTCCAAAAAGAACACGGACAAACCTCACGATGATGCTTCTGCAAACAACGAGACAATGGCTGGTTAGTGGAAGCTTAGCATAGGATTGTTGTGTTTAGCAACCTAGCATCTGCACACACACACACACACACACACACACACACACACACACACACACACACACGGAAGAGAAGCATTCACTCCGTCCTGGACTGTTAGAAGTCTGAAGGACCAACAAGTCCCATTGTTGCGGAGGCTGCTTACAGGAAGTTCCAGGGTCTGATCAAGTGAACAGAAGTAATTAAGTAATTAATTAATGGTTGGTGACGATGTTCTTGTAGGTGACACTTTCTTCATCCTCCCCACCAGTTCTGGGAGGCACTAGTTCTACCACCAGGTCCTTCACAAGTGACCCCTTTTGGCTCCAGCAGGGCGCATGGACCCTTTCCACGTGCACTTATTTCCACGTGCACTATTACAGAGTATGTATTTTGGAGATTAGACACCTGAGGCACAACATCAGAGTCACCAATTTAATATCGTTTTAATGTAATATTCAATATGTGTCTGTTCTTAATGGTGATTTTTGTAAAGCAGCAGGAAGTGTGTGTGTGTGTGTGTGGGTGTGGGTGTGGGGGCGTCGGGGGTGTAATGAATGAGAAGGTCAGAGGAGAGCCGTCTGTCTGTCTGTGGCTGAATGGAGGTGCGCCACAGGGGCCTCAGGCTGGACCTACCTGCACGCCACTGCCCGGCTCACCTGTTCAGAACAGGAAACAGGGGGGGGGGGGCGGAAAAGACGTCAGCTCGTTTTCAGAGCGGCACATTTTGTTGATGTGATCTCGGCGAGCGGCAGCAAGTTAACCACGAGCTCACCTGTACGGTTCCGATATTGAGTCGTGAGCACCTCAGACCGAACACCAAGTCCTGACTCCGCCTCCTGACCTCGGCTGACGAGCGCGGAGACGACAGTCTGACAAACGCAGACAGAGCAAACAGCAGGTCTAGATTTGATCAGACTCGGCCCGGTCTCCAACCGCCCGGGGGGCGACCCAGCGGAACGCCGAGTTCCTCCGGTACTTTAATTTGTGGCTTTGCGTTGGTTCCTGGTCCTTCAGCTTAGCTTGTGCCCAGCCCTTCCCTTCTCGGCCCTCCGTCCAGGCTGGCTCCGTGCGCTCCAGACCCAGGGATTCATGGCGTCCCAGACAATAGACAGTTCGGGCGACTTCCTGTGCGCCAGTGTCGTATGATCTTGCCCCGCGGCAGCGCTGCTCCGCAGCCTTTTGTCCGGCTGCTCCGAGGCCTGGAAGTCAGACTTCCCTCTTTCTCCTCTTCCCTTTTCATGTGGCCATGTGTGAAAGAGACGAGCCCGAGCCTTTGTGGCGTGATTTAGCGCTGTCGCCCCGGTATCCAGTGGCGGAGGGTTTGGCGTGCACTGTTAACTGTGCATTTGATACTATCTCTGCACAACAATGGCTTTTGTTGTGCTGGATAAAGGAAGCTTTAGAAAGGGTGCTCATGATCCTGCAGGGTGCTCGGAAACGATCAGAATCCCGGCGTCCTCGCGCCAGCTCGCATGTTCTCAAAGTTCAGATTAAATAACCCAATAAATGTCAGTCCAGATTAGGCACGTCCTGCTGTCAATGCGGATGCAGCCGGGATTTAAGCAGAACTGGCAGGGTGACCCTGCTTTAAAATGCACGCTGACGTGCACGTCAACGTGCATTTTAAAGCAGATGATGAACTGGATCGACGGTTGGAATGAGCATAATTATGGAGAATCGGCTCCTCTCGCTGCCCCGGCTTGTCCCTGACCTGAGGACGTTCTGTGGATCTGCTGAAGCCAGAAAAGCTGTAGGGAGAGAGGAGGTTTTCATTCAACCAGTCATTCAACCAGTCATTCAACCAGTCATTCAACCAGTCATTTCACCAGTCACCCAGTCATTTCACCAGTCATTTCACCAGTCATTTCACCAGTCTTCGGGGTTTCTTTATTTCCTCCAAATGAGCTAAAAGTTGCTCAGAACAGAAAGTTCTCTAGAACTTGTTAATAACTTGTTTCCGTTACGTTTCTTCTACCCTAAACCCAGGATGGGGACTATTTTCCTAGAACAACAGTGGTAACAAACACATTTGCTCCGTCTGTCACATCCTGTGACCTCCAGCTACGACCGGCCTTTCAGGTTTAACCACACGTGCGCACGGTTGGAGGTTGTCGGGCTTAGATGACGTCTCCAGAACTTGTTTTGATGATGCTAAAGTCGAAACCTGCAGCTGCTGCCTGTGTCCCCGTGTGTGCGCGGTGGGCACGGCAGCTGTGAGACGTCGTGGCAACTATAAGGCGATCTTATCAAATGTGTTCCAGTGGATGAGCAGAAATACCAGGATGTGTTTGGGTTTTATGCCAGTTATTCCTTTTTTTTGTTCCCGTTTTCCACAACAGAGACGATGAACTGCCCTTGTATCACCATTGGCTGTTATTTGATCCAGACCAAACAAGTCTTTTATCATAGCGTGGTTACCCTTTGCAGATAGTAATCAGACCTGATCTCATGGGTCGGCGTGGTTATGTAATGCTCGGAGGCCTTCCTATAGCTGCTGTAGGTGTTGCCTGGGTACGCTTATATGTGTTGCACCACTGCACAGGTACAAAGGCCGGTGTGATGAGCACCTGCGGTCTCATTCATTCTGCCTTCCAATATGAGAAAATCAGGGTTTTCTTCGTCAATGAACCAGATAAAGAAAACAGGTTTGTGCTTATTTTCATACCTGCGGCATAAATAACTTTCACGCAAACGTTATAGCAGCGGCCGCTAGAGGGCGGTATATTTCAGCAATAAATGGGTGCGTTTCAAACTTTACTTGAGCCTTCTAATGTTCACTTTTGGAAAGAGCAGAGGAAATTAATTCCACCTGATTCGTAACGGAATAATATTATTTATTCCATTACAATGAGGAAAATTAATGTGCAGAATCCAAGTTACACTAAAACTTGTGTTCTATTGTGGTTCTCCTTGTTTTGAACAGGTCAGGCGTAGACATCTGTGCTCAGGTATCTAGTTTACTCTGTACAGACACTGCTCTGTGTGTGTGTGTGTGTGTGTGTGTGTGCGTGTGTGTGTGTGTGTGTGTGTGTGTGCGTGCTTGTGCACACAACAGGATAAGTTGTGGTTGATACATCACGTCTCCTCTTCCTTATCAGTTGATTATGTTTATGAGTTGTCTGTATGAGCATAATGACTGTGTGGAACCCATTTTATACACACACATGCACGCGCACACGCACACACGCGCAGACCAAATGGTGCAACAGGAACAGTTGGAGGTTTATGGAGGTCTATGATGTTTTTATCAGAAGCATTTTGCAACTATTTCCACACCTTTTGATTCATCTGGTTGCTGCCTGATCTTTGGGGTAGTAAAAGCAATGATTCCCAGGAAGACAGAAGGAGTCAGGGAAGGAGAATTTGACAGGACATGAGTCACTGGGACACTTGAAAGGTTCGACTGACGCCGCAAATGACATGGAGATGAAAATCAAAGTGAGAGACAAACAAATTGGCTGTCAGAGTTCCCATCAGCATTTCTGCCCTTTGATGCTGACAGCTATGCCAAGCATGCGTGGAGTGTGTATATTTGTCACTCAACCTTTAAGACTTAAAAAAGTGGAGAAATGAACGCGATGGAGACGGGATGGAGAGAATGAGGTCAGACGAGAGTTGGTGATAGTGCTGCTGTGGTGCCACTGCTGCACAAGCATCTAAATAGAAGATCTCCTCCAGCCAATCACAGCGTCATCTGGGCCCTTTGAAGCTCCGCAGCAGCGAGACCCAATGTTTCCTCTCTGCATTACCGAGCCAGTTTGTGGCTAGCTTCTCCAGGGAATTAGCAATACGTGCCTGGTTCCATGTGTGCCTGTGTGTATATTATAATCCAGCCACACAGATTGAAGAAGACGCGTCACACCTGACCTGGAGATATTGCTGGTTCCTCCTCGTGATCTTGTAGACGATGTAAATGTCTGATGCAAACATACACAAATGCATGCCGACAGTATTTCCTCTAATGACTCCAACGCTGGTTGGTTATGTGTAATGTGGCTTAACATTATTAAAATCCCAGATAAGGGACCAAGCTGAATATCACGCCGACATTCTTCTGAAATGACGTCGTCCCACCCCTCCCCCGATCCTTGAAACCTGTGCTGTGTCTCTTCAACTCAAGAATAAAGAACCCACTCACAGTAACTCGTGTTTACTGTGATTAGCAACGCTGTACAAATAGAAATTAGATGTGTAAGAACCGTGATGGTGAGACACCGAGAAGCTCTCTGCCAGGCCTGTAGCACCAGTGGAAGCCTGCACAGAGTAGCTGTGGTCTAGTCTTTTACTGGGATGGACAAAGCATCTCAGTTTCTGTCCTCCACTGCTAATGGTGCTACTGGCTAATAGCCTCCTGAGGGCCAGCATTTCCTCCACAGAGGGAAGGACGCGGAGCCACAGCAGCCCTGACAGCCCGCTGAGGGATCCAGTCTACTTCCCCCCACTTTGGCTAGTCTCCATCAGTTATAGACCCACATCATTAAAATGGGCCAGTGGGGGCTTGTTAGTGGTCTCGTTCGGACATCTCTGGTTTCATACAGCAAATGTTGGCAGGAGAGGCAGAACATATGTGGAGCCCCCCCCCCCCCCCCCCCCCCCCCCCTTCAGTCAGTCCAGAGGCGCTTTGGTTTATGATAATTAACTGTTTGTTTTACTTACTTTACTTTCAAAGGGTCACGTACATTTAATCTCAATTTTGGTGATAGTAGGCGTCAACACCCATTGATTTTTAGGGAGGTGTCAAGACAGGACTCGGGGTTCAGAGGCCACACAGAAAGTGGGGATTCCAGGGGGGTTTTCCCCTCACTTCCTACCTCCACGGTTGAGGTAAACAGGGGAGACGGGACACTGTGGGAAATAATTCCCCCGGCCTGATAAAGCAACGTACCGGTGATGAAGGGCCACCCGTTTGTGGGAAAGAAAAAGGGGGGGGCATGATCTGGGGACCGACCAGTACCAGTAAACAGCTGCCAGTGAAGGCCGATTTATTACTGCAGGTACATTCTATAACATTCACATACAGGCTCTGCTTCTCCTTCTCCGGGTCGTTTTCTGTTTGTTCCAACCGCAGCGTTAAAGTGTCCAGTAGGAGATCTGTGATTATCCAAAAGAATGTCTCCACCCGCTCTTTCTTTCACCTAAACAAAGAGAAAAATCCAGTCAGGCAGCACCTTCAGAGCTGCGGCTGTGATCAGGGCGCACCATTAAATTAGTCGCCCTTTATCTCGAGCAGTTTCTTCATTTTATGCTGATTTTTCATGTATTAGAGGCTTGAAGCCCATTCAGAAGGATAACGGTTTGGTTCTTTGGAATATTAGCCTGGTTCATCATTCAGTCAGAGGCTCGTTTTATATTCTGTGAATAGCCGTCGGAATCGTCTCTTAAAATGATCTTTGATGTTTTCGCGACTCATCTTCCAAATTGTACTTTCTCTGAAGTCATTAATTACCCCCACGAGCGTCGGTTTGAATGCCGATTTGGCCCGGGGTCAAATCCCCTGAGTGCCGCTTGCAAAGCTGATTCACTTGAGTTAAACATCGTCATTACTGTCATTCTGGATGTCATCAAGGAGTTGTCCCAGGCTGGATGGGGGAGGACGCGGGCGTGCACCGGTGTGGGTGAGTGCCAGTGGGAACGCCGTAGGAATTCCAGTTGGCACGGCGTAGAATAGGTGGCGGTATCAAGCTGGTAATCTCTGCTGGCAGGCTCGGGGAGCTTCTTTCATCCATGTACTTTGAATTAAATAGGCCTGATTAGATTGTTTTGACTATCAGACATTTATTAATTGGAAAGTGTAATTGGTGTGAGAATTAGAGCTTGGAGGAGCAGGAATTTTAATTGAGCTGGACCATTTCAGAGAACAAGAGGTATTTAAATTGAAATGTCAGGGTAATTATAGCTTAGAGTAAAGGTTGTTTCCTCGCCCGGTACCAGCTGAAAGGCTGCTCTTCAGCAGCGGAACCGATACTGGGCGACAACAGAATCGACCCAGGAAGTCATTTAAACCTCCTCAGCAAGGAAAAGTTGCATATTCTCAAATAATTTTCAAATAATTTTCAAACTTCTTCAGCTTTTTAAATGCAAAGTTCCTGCAAAAATGTCAAGGTTTTTAATGTGATTTGCAGTTCTGCAGGTCTGCTTTGTTTTCACCCGGATACAAACATCTATTTTGGACCATTGCAGCTGGAACTCTGAGAAAAAGGCCAAGTCAGGAGTGAGCTGCATAATTTAGCGGAATGATGGTATATTGAGGGTGGCAGGCTCAGACCTGGTTTGATCCTTATCAGCGATGAAGCTGTCAAAAGGGAGGATGCTGCCTTCAGGGCTCTTCTTTCAGTCTCCATCCTAATGGATTCTCTCTTGTTTTGCAAGTGGGAAGGCAGCTTTATTTTTACAAGCAATCACTGGAGTTCTGTCAGTAGCAGCAGCACCAAGCGTGCGTAGCGAGGAAATACAGTGGCACATGTTTCGTTTGCAGGGTTGCAAATGTCAAATATTGAGACTTTTCCCATCTTCTCTGGCTCATGTGCTCAGGAAGTTATGGCACCGCAGCTGTTAACATGCTGAGCTTGGCAGCCAGAAGGATCCTGATCATCTTAACTTTGCCTCTGTGTGTAGACAAGCTGCTGATACAGACGTGAAATGAGCAGAGTCGTGTTGGGCTCCAGTTCTGGACACGGTCGGCTTTAATAAAACTGCTTAAATGACATCACTGGGTCTCACTGTAGATTCAATCTCAAGCGTAGACCAGCAGGAAGTGTGAAGGGATTTGGTTGCTCAAGTGGAGAGGGGAAAAAAAAGCTATGACATCGGACTTTTAGTTCCAAGCCAAGAACTACAAAGGAAGGAAATGTAAAGAACCCCACCAAAGCTGCCCTCCCCTCCGCAGCACACGCTTCCCGTCCGCCTTCATCCAGGCTGGAAAATACCTCCAACTTAATACTTAATACAAATATTCCTTAATAATGGCAGTGCTCTACTGATTTAAAATGTTGACCTGAACTTTGAATGTCTGTTACACCCCAAGGAACAACTCCCCTTTATCCCCTGGTCATCCTAAAAGCCATCATCTGGTCCAAATTTGAAAATTAGTGGGAAAACTGGCTAAAAAACTAGCTGCACCATTATGACCTTTACCGGAATTTTACCTCTTGTACTGTTTGTACTACTGAAATTCAAGCACATGAGCACACGTAAGCATTCATAGACTCACTCGATCTAAACTGCATGTTGGTGACAGTTGATGTGACGGACAAGGTGATTTTCATCAGGCTATTAGTGCAAATTCAACATGAACTCTTGGATGACCGAGTTGAGCTTTGTTCTGTCACGGAGGCTTCCATTAGATTTACCATCCATCCACACGCTGTCACTCACCAACGTGTACGTGTGCGACCAGCATGCAGAAAACACTCCACAAACAAACACACATGTACGCCTTCGCTTCTGAACGTTGCTCCGCAACATGGGAACGTACAGGTTCACCCTTAAGCCCAGGAAGTCATGCAGAATTGAAGACATCATATGTTGTAGCGCTCTACATATACACCTGCACGTATGAGGGGAAGATTTATATACTCAGGCCTGTAGGTACACACATTCCACCACATACGTGAGCTTGTTAAGTATACAATGGTGGACCCTGCCCTCTCATATTGACACTACCTGCAGTGGCCTTGTTGTTTCTCCTATAACCTGACTGTTCCTTTAGCACTTCTTTACACACCTTGATCCCTATGAGAGATTATAGGTAGTATTTGCTGTTGACTTTGTGCCGTCTTCTTAGTAATGACATGTTGGTTTACTTATCCCGAGTTTAACCCTCTTTGTTATGCGTGGGTGTGTAAATATGTCAGGCTCTCTACAGGTGAATGTGGAGGGACAAGTTTGGGATTAAGACCTTTGTGTTTTCAAACCGTACGAGGACGGCCGGTGTCCTTCGGAATCATCCTTTTGTTGCAACTGCTCGCATGCACTTTCGAGAAATAGAATAATATTATATTATCATACAGGTACAGTATAAAGACGATGGATACACTGGAAAATTAGAGTATCAGAGTCAGCTTAAGGAACATTTTCTGCAATCTGTCTATAGAAAAACAGTTAACAACACAACCAGCTCACCAAAAACATTGACAAAAGCAATCCACTGCCCCCCCCCCCCCCCCCCCCCCCATTGGTCAGTGCGCCTCTTCTGTGGGTGCGTTATTGAGCTCAATAAACAAGACCTGTCAGACGCACTGGCTGCATTTTTAGTGCGCTTCGTTGGTTTTTAAGTCTTCTCCTGGAGTCTTATTTGCTGTTATCCCGGGACTCTCGGGGGGCGTTTGATATCATCCCCTGCGGTGCCATCTTCAGCCCCTGGTGGGGGAGCCTAAAGGCTTGGGCAAGCCTGTGATTGTAGCCCCCTGTTGTGCTGGGAATGAGGGGCCTGGCTCCCTCCAATTACACCCAACCCAGCCCCATGAAACGCAAGGCTTTACGGCTCTTATCCAATATAAACCCCAGGCAATAGAGGCCGGGGAGAATAGGGCAGCAGCAGGTAGTAATGGAGCTTAAATGGCAACAGGCATTCCACAGTGTGAGGCCTCCCACTGCAGGAGACAGGTAGAGCGACAGGTGAGGGATGGATGGTGTAGCCTCAGAGGGTTCACGCACAGAACATGTGAACGCTGTCACACCACGACATGCCTGCGCAGGCACTGGCACACATAGGCTACATGTTCTCTGAGTTTTAACGGTTTGCTTTTTGACCCTTATGAGCAAAATAGCGCACTTCTTCCAAAGATATTTTTTTTCGAATCCCTTATCGAGTGTATTAAATGTGCATTCCAATCAAAGACTCTGGGCACTGCAGTAATTCCAAGCATGGGAACAAATGGAGATGCGTTTGTGTGGTACCAGTAGCCCAGGGGGAGGGTTCGGTCAGGTATTCTCTGGCAGGTTGGTTAACGCGGGCCAATCACATCGCCACTCATCTCCTTCCCATTGTCTCTCAGCAATTTTAAAGCTTATTATAACCAAACATCAGATAGCAAATTAAGCTGTAGGCAAGCCATAAATAATGTTATTTTATGGTAGGAGGGCCATCAAAAAAGGGGGTTGGACTGGTATTGTAGCCCCTGCTGTGAGACCTAGTGAGCAGGCCCATAAAGCACAAACCCAGGAAGCTGCAACTGTCACTGCTGGATCCAGATAATCAATATTAGTATTGCTTTTATTTTATTTTTTAAGCTTCTTTCTCTCATGTTGGAGGCACAGTTCTATTGATAAGGCGTTCATCGTTGCCTATGGAAGACATGACAAATGAGTTCCTGTCCCAAAGTCCAATTATACAAGCTTTGGTCCACAGACGCACCCACTCAGGCTCGATTAGAGACGCAGGAGACTCGTTACCTGCGCCTTTAATCAGGCACACCTGAGAAATGGGACTCCCTGGCACGCCAGCGCTCTCGTACCTGAAATAAACCCGGCTAATTTTCTGGAAGTGCAACATTGCTTCAGAGCGGATCCCTTTGGTGTGTCTCTGTTGTCAACGACACGACTCTGTGCCAGGAAAACTGATGAGTTGATTTGGTTTGGCAGATGAGGAAGACACCCTGACAACACGTGCTTCTCTCCCTCGCTACTTCTTTATCTCGCCGCCGTCCTGCTCGTGTTTGCAGGTCTGCAGGTGGATGATGTTCTATGTGTTTTACGATTTCGTAATACTGTGGTTTGTTTGTTTGTTTGCAAATGACTCCCGAGACTTAATTAAATATTTAGATCAGACGTGTCTCCTGGGCCTGATGAGTTGCACCTGTGTAACCCGTAAAGGTGATTTACTAACAGGGCAGCTTCCAGGTGTGAAGGGGTGAGTGGTTCATGCGCGTCTGCACCCCATTTACGCAGAATTAAACAAATTCTTTTGATTTCCACTAGCAATTTTAGCGTAGGCCCAACAGAAACAGGGGGAATGAGGTGGGTAAAGGTGTTGACCAGGTGAATTTGCCTCATGCTGCCTGCCCACTTTGCAGCCCCATGGGGTAAAACGCACTCATCACACCCACTGCGACTCCCACCACAGTGTTTCATTCACTTTGTTCATTTTAAATATGGTAACACGAGCTCTAGTGTATGTCCTCCCTTCATAACGATTAGTGATTTTATGGTAGGAGGGACCCCAGGAAAGGGGGTGGCCAGGTATTGTTGCCCCTGCTGTGAAGCCCAGTGGGCAGCCCCATGAGGCACACATTCAAATAAATGCTACCAACATCACTTATTTTTTTAAAAAGAAGGCTGCTTTTTCTTCTCTAAATGAGGAGGGGGGCAACAATAATAATCTAAAGACGCTTTATTTAGCAATCCGTAATAAAAAACAATGAATCTGCCTCACGTCCACACCCTAAGAAGCTGCAGTTAGGACTTGCTGGGCCACTGGGCGTGATAGAAACCAGTTCAAACCAGTACAGCGCTTTAATTTAGACTCGCTTGGCCCTCCATCAAAGGAAATTCTGGTGAACGTAATGGAAATTCAGGTGTGGAATCAATCATTTCAGATACGTCTGCACGATAGCAACAGGGAAACATTCCATCACGCCCTTTCAGGTCGCACCGTTTTCGCTCCCGACGTGCGACACAACGCGCAGGTGACGAAGAGAACACGCTCGTAAATCCTCCCTCCATCGCTGCCTTTAGCGGCAGAGTCGGTGTTGGTGTTGGCACGTCATCGCGTGTCTGTCGTTGCTGATTGTCTTTCTGTCCTAATGCCAGCTGACCCCCAGCATCTGATCTGCAGTTGTGGAAACGCTTCCTCCCTACCAGGAATTCAGCAGAGCAATTAACCAGAGCTCTCTGATGTCTTATCACGGGCACAAAGCTGTGTGTTTATGCGTGTTTACATGTACGTGTGTCTCTATGGAAAGTATTTTTATAGAGGCTGTGGTGCGGCAGAAACACAAACAGTTACTTTTGCCAGTGAAGGGAAACCGGCAGCTCTGTGTTTATATAGCAATGAACTACTGCGCTACTAAACCACAACGTACGAGGTCAACATCACTTTGTTGATGTTGGGGTCAGAGATAAAACTTCAATGAGGTTCAAACTCAATCTTGTCTCACGACAGGCATCCAGAGCCTTATTTAATAGTGGCATATTAAATCCAAATGAGTCTAGATAAGGGCTGTACTCCGATACACATGGCCACTGTATGTATTGCACATTGAGGGGCAGCGTTTGAAAAGTAAGGAGATTGAAGTCCAAGGAGGAATCTGCAGCCAGCCTCTGTTGAATGGGGAAGCCTTCAAAGGTCAGACAGTGATGATGGGCACCTCTGGAGTATCACTTTTCTTCTTCTGCGACAGGAGCTCTCAGGTGGTCGGGTATCACGCCAGGAGACCGTCACGTCAAGCCCGAGGCGCTTGGCCAGCATGTTGAACTGAAAGGATGTCAATGTTTCGTTTCAGGGTTGTCTCATAAGACCAAATGAGTCCAGTGAAATAAGTCATTTATCTTCCAGTTTTTACTGTAAGATGACCGAATTTTATGAATAGCCCCCAATTAGGGTCCATTGTAAAGAGCTTTGGTTGAAGTTAGAGGCCCTGAAACAGCCCTGGTTGTAAAATTTAGATTCTCCTGTCATGTGGAGGGCCGAGATTGTAAAGATGCATTTTATTACTGCTGATATCTGGCCTGTATCAATGCTCCTGAGAGACCCCCCCCCCCCCCAACCTTATATTGGTAACATGAATAGGCATTATTTATTGCTCTTTGTGGTTTCTTGCAACAAGATTAGCTTATTTTCTGATTTCTATTTATCTCTGAGATGATGCGTTTAATCCTGAAGCAACGTGAATAATCCGAATGCATTTTGCTGGTAATGGCAGAGAATCTTGCTGACTAGTGGGTTTTCTGTGGCCGTCCAGTGTTTCAGGAAACAGATGTTGCTGCTGATTTCTTTTTTTTAATGCCGTGACCACCTGAAGCTCCTCAGGCTAAAACTGGTGTGATTACTGCAGGCTGGGGAGGAAAGATTGAAAAGAAGGACCGTCTCTGGTCCCAGGTCAGATTTTTTTGGGGTGGATGAAGACCCAACATTAAACAGCGTGGAATTGGACCTACGGGCACAGAAAGAATAAAGGTCTGAATTAGCGTCCTGCTGTTTTGGGGGGGTCGTCTTCCCTCTACTTATGAGGTAAGATGAGGTGTGGTGCTGGATCCCTTGCTGGGTCTCAGGTGTGTCCAGGATGGGTGGACAGCACCACACTCCCGCAACCCCCCTTGGAATTCTCCCCAGTCTCTCGCGGTGATCCGACGAATGCCTCGGGAACGCTTCCAGGTGCATCTCCTTCTCACACTTACGCACACTAAGGCAACTGAGGTCACACAACTACCTGAAGAGCAGCGTGCCAGCTTAATGATGTCTGTCATTAAACAAAAGACAATTCATTTGTTCTGCTTCATACATTCCGTGCATGCGTCGAGCCGCGCTGGTGGAATCACTGGTCTACCTCAGTAACCTGTTTTAATCTATTCCGGGCGCTCCGAGGGTGTGCAGAGAGACCCTTGACCTCTGTTAGAGGTTTAATAATTGGGCCTGTGTATTTTTACTGCTTCATCAGTGACGCCAGTGAGGTCGCTGATGGCCTTCTGTGACCTGAAAGCTGTTTTTAAGCTCTGCCAGCTTCCTTTTTCCTTTCAGCAACTCCAACACACCTGAAATCTTTTTTCCGTGGAAAGAGTTGTTTTCTGGAGTGCACTGGCAAGCAAGCCAATGGGATTTAATGTAAAAGATCTTTGAAGCTCTGGGATTGGAGGAATCTGAGAATCCTCCCAGTATCTTTTAGAAATTCTGAAGAATCCACAGTTAAAGATTAAAGTAAATAAAACGCCTTTAATTTTTTTAATTGGAGCCTTTCTGCTGAGTGCTGCTGTTTTTGTTTATTTCCTGAATTTGCAGACTGTTTTTGCTTCCTTGGAATTGTGACTTTTCGTTCCAGTGATTTCTTCGGAAATAAAAGCTTCAATAAATACCCGATAAAGGAAAACCCCTGATCAATATGTGAGTAAACCAGGAATCCAGACCCTCGAGTGACTCAGCAACGTGCACGTTGATGGGAGCACGTCACCAGGGGAACAAATGCCAGTCCTCACAGGAAACGCATGCACAGATTCCCAGTGCGACCAGTGTAGCTGCCACACTGATGTCACCAGAGATCACACGGACCATTCAAAATAAACACTGGTGGTGGGACTGCACGGATGCCACCATAGAGACGTTAACTGGAGTAAACAGGCAAAAAGACGGTGCTGATAACAGATGATGTCATGGAAAACTAAAAAGTCCAGAACCTGCCGAGCGCCTGCGAGGCTGTAGCTACGTTCACGCCGGGAAATAAATCATCTTCTCAGACACTGTGGTGATTTATTTCAGTCATCGTTCAGAAGCAGCGACAACAGTAAACACGTGTGAAATCCCACATTTGCCCCCCCCTTTTATTGAGCTTCCCTGACTATTATTCTCCTCTTGAAGCTTTTTGCGCCATGCCATGTGGCATCACCACTGTTTTTGTTAGCATGTCCTCAATAATGAAGTGTTTTGGCCTGTAATTTGGTTTCATGAGTGTGGCTCTTGTGCCCTCATGCCAAACTCTCTGCAAAATGACGGCCTACCGCCTGAATAGAGTTCATTTGTCTCCCTTTCAGCTGGATGTGAGAATGTAAAATGTTTTGTGTGGTCCTGAAGGACAAGAGGACTCATGATTGTCTCCTAGCATTATAGTTTACAGAGAATCCATGCAGAATTCCTTTTATATTATTTATTATTATTATTATTATTTTTAACTGGCTTTATTATTTTTTTCAACATTGAAAAATGCAGTATTGTTGGCAGCTGTCCTACATGAACAGAAAGAACTGCACTGCAAATTGTTGCTTATTAACGGGCTTGAGGTCAGCAGGGAACGCTGAGCTATGAGCCACACAGAAGAAAGGCTGCATTCACTTTCCTCATGAAGCTAAACTGTAGACTTTAGCACAATATGGCCAAGATTTCATCAGGCCGAGACAGCAGAGACAAGCCTGAAAAGTGAAGATGAAGCAGCAGATATGGG
Source organism: Takifugu flavidus (assembly GCF_003711565.1). Classification (NCBI taxonomy): domain Eukaryota; kingdom Metazoa; phylum Chordata; class Actinopteri; order Tetraodontiformes; family Tetraodontidae; genus Takifugu; species Takifugu flavidus. The sequence goes on along the minus strand of NC_079534.1, from coordinate 3,633,522 downwards.
ATGGATTCACCCGCAGGCTTCCAAACGGCTCAGGCTAAACTTAGCATATTGACATTTACCCACACATCATTTAATTGGCCCAGTCACATTTGAGTGCTCTGGGCTCAGTTTCAACAGCTTTATAGCTTTTGAAATACAAGTACATTGATATTGAAATTATGGCGGATAGAATAAAACATTTCTGCTCTTGTGGAGCCATTTTGAGCCTCTTTTACTACTAAATGCCAGCAAATCATCCAGCCAGCCAAGGCAGCATTCGCTCACTGATTCTATGTAATATGATGCCATTTTTACAATGATCAGCTCACTTGTGATCAGTCCGACACCCCAAACCTTGTCTTTGATCCAACAGAGGTCACAGAGAGAGAGAGAGGTCAGTTCATAATGCTGACAGAGAAAAATGAGGAGCAGGAGGGGGGGAGAGATTAAGGAAGTGAGGAGTTACTGCAAAGGGCTTTAGTTACGCAGGCAGAAAATACAAAGTGTCAAGAGATGGAGAGAATGGAGGAGTGGGTCCATCCAGGGAGCTGGCAGATGGTGACAGGTGAGAGGGCCTGGGAGCTGAAAAGAGGTGTAACGCAGATAAAGGATAACATGTCACTCAGGGGTTGTACTAAAAATGTGAATGTAAGGTCATAGTACCTGTGCTCAAAGAAACGTTTCCTCAAAGAGAAGCTGAAAAATGATCACACGCGCGAGCTTTTGTTTGAGGGGCCGTCATTTTGCTGCTTTTGTTTCGAATGGAGAATGACGTCCCGTGATATCAAAAATATCAACTTGATCAGTCGTTGGAGTTGCGACACACTGCCATCATTTTTTACAGTGTAATGAGAATAGTACTATTTCAGATGGAAGCGGAGGAGCTGAAGCCTTGTTCAATACATACGGTAATGCTATCAGGAATTAACATGAGTCTTATTAATCGCCTGTTTAGACACACACACACACACACACACACACACACACACACACACACACACACACACACACTATTTTGGAGCTCTTTTAGGGTACTCTCAGGCCATTGTTGCCCCTGTTTTATTAGTGTAGCTACAAGATAAAACAGGAAAACATCACAGGTAACAGTTGACACCTGAGAATTCGTTCAGGACCTCAGGGCACACGAGGTGTCGAGGGGGGAAAGGTCAAGGCTATCTGTCAAGCTTGGATGAAGCTCTTTTATTAAGGCTTTTCCTGAAAAGCTCCCTGACTCGGATCAATGCTACAGGGTACGTTTCACAGGAGCCTTTTCCAGAGACGAACACGGATGCTCAGACAGGAACTGTTGCATAGGATAATTCCTTCATCAGACATTCCTGATCTGTGTTGACTTTTACTCTGTGGTTTTGGTCAAAGTCAGGTGTCTATATTCTTTTTTTGAACTGATGTGTACATTTATGGGAGCGGAAAAACTGTTGCACCTCTGAAGGCTACCAGACACAAAACGACTGTGACCTAAAGGGATCTTCTCAGAACACACATGAAAGGACAGCCAATGTAGGAGGAAACAATGCCGACAGCACACACACACACACACACACACACCCACACGCACACACACACACACACACACACACACACACACACACACACACACACACACCCACACGCACACACACACACACACACACACAACACACACACACACACACACAGAGCCATCCATGGGGTCTTTTGCCTACATCTATTTGCCTTTCTTTGGTGCAGTTGAGGCAGTTTCTGTCTAACCTTAACCTGACCCTAAACTCCCATTTAATGTACCTCTTCACCAAGAGTTCCAATGATCATGTTTATGTGAGAAGCCTCTTTGTTTGCATTCTTGGACATAATCCAAAATAAGGACCTTTCATTTGTCGGGCTTTAAGCACCACAATTTATGGATTTATAACCTTCATTTAAGCAGGTAAATAAGGTTTAGGAATCTCTTCCAGGAGCGACCTGACAGAGAGGCAGCAACGGAACACAGGGAACCTTTAACGTGATACACAATCATTTACATCCAGCACAGCTGCTGACCAGCCCTCGAACACACGGCTCACTCTGGAAATGATTCCAGTCCAGAGGGCCAGAACCCCCCCCCACCCCCACCCCCCCCGATTCAGTTTTCACTCTCAGGGCCAAGAGAAGAAACCGCTCCTGGGTTTCTCTTCTCAGGAACAGGTTTTAGTCTATGCGGCTGTTTGTCTGTCTGTCTGCATGTCGTGTTTACCGCGATAACCTGTCTGTTGGGGGGGGGGTTATGGTTTCAAGTATGGACGAGCTCCTGCAGGAAACCAGTGAGTCCCATCTGTCTGGAGGAGAGCCTGAGGCATAAAAGCAGAGAAAGGTTCCAGTTAGCTTTTGTGCCTGTGGGAGGATGAATGAAGTCGCACACGTCACGTTTGTGGTATCACATGGAACCAACCATTTATTTCCCCCTCCCCCCCCCCCCACCCCCCCGTCTTGTCCTTCAGCCAGCAGGTAGATTGGAGCTGAATACGGTGGAACCTTTTTAAAATAGACCTGTTTTCACCCTTTGGGAGGAGATTTTCAAAGAAAACTGATGAGGGTAAACTTCAAGGCTGAGCCCTTAAACCAAAGCAATGATGCTGTAATTACACCAATTACGTAATTATGGAATTATATGAATAATCATTTGACGGCATTTATTTTTGTGTTTTCTTGACGACCAAAACATCAGCAAGCTGCAAACTGGCAACATGTTGCCTGGTGAGGAGAATCGGTCTCTTTATAGTCCAGTAATGTCACACGGGGTCTTCTTCACTCATCCTGTTTGACGGGCACCTTTTCCTGCTGTGTCTTTGTGGATTAAAGCTTTGACAAGCTAATTGTCAAACATGTCAAACATCCAGTGGTCTGACACAAATATTTTCATTGTCGAGTTGGTCAGAACTCAGAAACTTGTTTGTACGTCCAGTTGTTACAGCGAGGTTGGTTCTTTCTTGTCAGTGATGGTTGTAGTTGCACAATGAAACTAATGTTAGCACACCGGGTTTTTTTTGGATGGAGCCCAACCCAGCAAACCCTGACAGGTACAGAAACATGGTGGACAGGCCCAACACGCAGGAAGAACCCCCCCAACCCCACCCCCCCCCACTGTGGGGCAAGATTACAGGCTGTTGAGTCAGTCCTCTGCCCCCACTGTACGCCATGAATCAGCATTCCGATGTTTAAACATGACAACCTTGTTTTGAACTCAAGGTCAGGCCTCAGTCTCAAGACATTTACCATTAAACACGGCTTAGTTTCAGGTCTCTGAAGAATTGCGTGAAGCAACTAAATGTCCTAATATTTTTCGATTAGTAGAGCCAACGGTTGCCGTCATCAGCTGCGGCGTAAATGTTCATTTTTCTGTATTTTTGGGGTTCGGCTCATCAGTCTTGCGTAACTTTCGGGGCAGCTTCAGCCACACGAGATGTGTTCAGGGACGGGAGTGAGCGTAGGTCACCGGAGCAGCTTTTGACAGCACTCACGAGTGGGTCGGTTCAGTGACTCAAAACAAACACGGAAACATGCACCATAGGTGTCAAAATGATCTTTCAGGACGGGCTGAAACGGGGAGGGACGCAGGAACGGGGCTTCCGAATTTCTGGATTCCTGAGCAGGAAGCAGAGATAACGTCTTTTTACGAGGTAGTCGTAAATAGCTTTATCATTTATTTTGCTGAGTCATCCAGGAACTTGCGTGATCCCTGGGTTTATGGATAACAGTGATCGCTGCGGACGCTCCTGATCAGAGCGGCTTTCAGATCACCCACCAGATAAAGTCGTTCTTTGGAAATCACATCCAGCCTCACATGACTCACGTTTAATACCCGAGCGGTTCCCTTCTGTCTATTTCCTGCGGTCTCGGGTGCCTTGCTGGACCGGCCTTTTGGGTGGTGCAGCGTTTAGTCTTAATACTTTCGGCATTGTTCGCTCGTAATTGCAGTGGCTGCGTAACTGCCGTAAATTGTGTTTTTAATTGCAGGAATTCAAGCGGGAGCTCATAACTGACTTCTTTTCATGTGGTTTTATGAGGCCGGGCTGTGATGTCAGTAAGACGCCATTTCTGGACCGCTCGCGTCAATGGGGAAACCCAACAGAAGTGGACGCGCCAGTCAGGGATGGTGGACGCCGAAGCTGCGGGTGTCGATCTTGAACGTTGCCCCCTTTATTAACGCAGGCTGGCTTTATTATCAGCATCTCCGGGGGCTCAAATACACAGAGTCACATTTGTAAATGGCAGAGTTGGAAATTCATCATGTTAATGAGCTCTAATCTGTGGTGGACAGTCCAGCCAGACCGTGGGGGGGTTCGGGGATACCGCCTCTACACTAACGGCCCAAAGAGGCCAGCGTCTGATAAGTGCTGTGGAACCAGACGAGTTCTCTACGTGGACGAGGCGATAAGGCAGATAACTATTTTAGAGAAGTTGGGCAGAAAGCAGCAAAATCAGAAAGCAAAGGATCCCGCTAGAAATTGTCTGGTAGTCGTGGAAAAAAAAGGGCTTTTACAGAAAGTTTAGGTAGTCGTGTGCATGTTCCTGTGGGAACCTCTGAGCACCCTCGGCCCCGTGCACGTTACCTTTGCACATGTTTGTTTTCACGCTCCGATTGTTCCAACTATCCAAACTATCAAAAGCATGTACACAGACTCCATCAAGCTGTTATCTTTAGCGGACCCCATTAGACCGGGAGAGCTGGGCGGGGGGGGGGGGGGGGGGGGGGTGAAGTCGGACAGCTCGTGTCCTGACAAATTAGCAGTGAGACAAGTTGTCAAGTCGGTCTGAAAAGCCAAAAGATGAATGTTCATCAGCTAAGCCCCGTGCGAGGCGTTCAAAGACCACCTTGAGTTTTGGCTGAGGTTTCCAGAGCAGAGGGGATTCGGGGTTCCCCTCGGAGGGAAACTTCATTATTAGGCACAAGAAAAGACAAATTAGGACCCAAAGGCAGCGTCGCTAACTACTTTTCAGAGAAAGACAAACAGTTGTTTCAGCCTTTTGAATAAACGCAGCATGAATCCACGTCGTAAATCTTCCCGTGACGCTCGCTCGGCCAGCTGTTGTTAAGATAATAAAGAAAGATAATAATTCGTTCCTGGAGACGCAGGATGCAAACGCGAATAAGACCTGCGAGGACTTTAGGAACCTTTTTCCATATATACCTGTGTGAATATGTGTGTGTCTGGGGCTGTTGCTCGTCAGACGTTTACACGTGTTCGGTCGCTGCTTTGAAGGAGAGCCCCCCTCCCCCCATCTGAGCCTCTTTAAATCTCATAATGGCCCTAATGACAGCTCCATCTTCGTGACAGCCATTTCAAAGACTTGGCAGGCTGAATGTACTGTACTCCATTTTTCATCCTGACAGCGTAACACAGCCATTAAACGGCTTCTTTCTGAGAACAAAAATAAGAGCTGCAGGTAAACAGGCCCGTAAATTTAAATTATTGCTATCAGTGGGTGCTGCCCAGATCAGGCAGTTCATAGACTACAGCGTCCAATTTCACGTTTCTTATTCCTGACTGGCAACGCTTCAAGGATCCTTGATCCGTATTTGGCTACAAACGCTTCAAACTCTAAAACCGGTGCGTCTGCACCTGCCAGACTGATGTTTCTGCCTGTGGAACCGGCTAAATATTCCGTTTTTTGCTGCTGCTGACGCACAGTTCTGACAGTGAATCAGAGCTCTGTGCCAGAAATCAGTTTTAATAACATAATGTGGCGATGCCAGCGAAGGCTTGCAGTCCCAAACCTGTCCGGGAAGTCCGGACCTGTTTGCACAAGAGAACTCTGGCAGCAGTCAGCCAAACCTGGCGGAGGAGCCAACGGAGAACATCTCCCCACAAGACTGAGAGATGTTTTCCCAACACGCTCCTTCCACCTCTAAAGAGGAGCCTTCCAGACTGGTCCCAGTCACTCATCCAGTTCTGCCCCCCTTTGTCTCCACTGGAGAGGCTTGAACGAGGTAATTGGCCGAGCCCGCTCAGGTGAAAGCAGACCTCTTGTCTGGGGACACAAAAACTGTCTCTCAGTACGTCTGCAGCCCCGCAAGGTCAAAAGGACATGCCATTTTTAGTCAAACACACACACACACACACAGAGGCCTCTTCAATCATCCTCCATCCCCCAACAATTACTGCGGCTACCTGGGAAAGGTAATTATTTGCTCTCCTGTCCTTTCAGAGCACTCAGCAGTCACGTCTGAGCAGAAGCAGGCGCAGGAAAAAGGTTTGCATATTTCTCTGGGTCTGATCTCCAAACGTTCCAAACACCAACGTGAACGCCGTGGTCATCGGACCGCCATCTGCAGACGGACCTCACCTGCCCCCTAAGATTAAAGGTGGGCACAAACGGCCACATCTCCACTTGGGACGGTTAAAATTTGTCCGATTTCTGGACTGCGTGGGTGGCCCCCGGCTGGAAATTTAACTTGTAACTCTACCAGTAGAGGCCGTATTGACACAAGAATCGCTGCGTTGTGCACAATGCATCACCTCTTGGCCTTTCGCTCACCCGTGCCGTGCACCAGCTTTCTTTAGTGTGCACATGAGGTGTGACAGAAAGCATCCCACATCATTTGGCATCCATCAGATGTCTTTTTTTTTATTTCTTTGGACTTTTCTTTGGACAGGTGGGGTTACTTTTCCCCTCTCTGTAGTCACGTACCTGACGTTCAAATGGTTCCCCTGTTGAATTCTGTGGGTCCAACTGGTGCACAAGTGGTGCAACAGCAGGATACAGGTGTCATTTGATATGCACCTGTGGAAAAATGAACGCCATTAGCAGCTGAGGAGCAACCAGAAATGTCAAGCGTCGTATGTTTTGCTGTCGCTTCCTGCTGACGCTCAACAATAGGTGGGATTTTGCCCCTTTGTTGTGTGACTTTCTAGAGTAACATGGCCGGTCTGAAAATTGCACCGTTAAACCACTGAAAGATGAGCTAAGTGGAACAACCACGATGGAAGAAGAGTTTTCCCTTCTGGCCTAAAAGCACAACAATTGCCTGCAAACAGATGAAACGAAACACGAGAGCAACATAATACCACCTCCCTGAAGCTGCCTCCATGTTGTCATTCATCCTATTCCAACAGCAGCCCGCTTGTTATCATGTTAGCATGCTAGTTATGGCCTAGCATGCCGGCTAAGCTTCACGGTAGGTTCCCATTAAGCAGCAGGAGTCCAGACACAGTCAAGTTTGGGATGATCCTTGGGTTTCTGCTGCAGCTTGTGCATCCTTATATGTTATATGTATGCTTTGAATTATATCAGTGAAATCCATTGTTCATTTTGTTTGATCTCTACATATGAATGAATTGTTTGTTACTTTGCAGCTGATTAAAATGGTTCTATTTTGACAACTCATTCCAGAAAGAACATTTACACACGCACACAAACACACACATGCGCACACTGAGAGGCACCAACAGGAGGAACAGGTAAATGACTCATGAGGAAATGAGGCACAGTTTAGGGAGCCGGCGGTCTCGGTCTCTCGCTACAGGCTAATATGGAAAAAAGCTGAAACCAAGATAGAAACAAGCGCGACGGGTCCTGTAACAAAAAAAGGATTAAAAGCTGCCTGTCTTTCAGCTGCTTTAGGAAGTTTTCCATTAAAGGATCACTGCAACAAATCCTATCCTGTTTGTAGGCGTGTTTATTTTTCTCCATTCTAATGCTAACATGCATAATTACTCTTGTATTCTAATGACATCACATGATCCCGTCTCTGCATCATCACCTCGTACCACGCTCTCATCAGCTTAATGAGGCATTTGGAACAAAACCATCCGAAATTATCAAAGTGGATCAACGGGATTCCTGAACTGGTTTAAGGCTGCTAAATGATGCGGTTTATGAAATGTGCTGAATCCCTGCAAGACAAGCAGCTTTCAGCTAAATTTACAGTTATTTACACTCACGGAGACGAGCGAAGGGCCGCGCCAGCAAACCTCTCCGTTAGCTTTGAACGACGGCAGCAAAAACTAAGAATTAAGACAACGATGTACCTGTTTGCTCAGGGGGGCGATCGCCGCCTTTCCTAATTACCGCTGATCCCGACTGCACACGCAGGACGCGCGAATCAGCCAACGTGGCGCTAAATGTATGGCAGCGCTGATCCCATTAGGCTAACAGCTAGCACTTAATGAATGCATGTTGATAAACCCCTCAGCCAGCATGAGCCGCTGCTGAATGAGGTTAAACCACTTAGCGCCGTTGATAGCCAAACGTCAGCTCTGCTAGTGTCAGAGAATCTGCATATTTTGCCAGGCTGCACTGGGTTCTTTAAAAAATTTATCAAGGAATCTGACTCGGAGCAGCCGCGTCTAAATCGTCCGGCCTCTAAATCTCCACATCTAACTCCGCCCAGCCTAAACCGGTGTGTTCTCAGCGCTCACAGGCAGACTGTTTGACCCAACGGGCGTCAAACTCTGGCCTCAGGAAGAGCTGAATTACTGATTAGACCAAGCCAGTCTGATGTTATTGCCCCCCCCACGTTCCTGGTCATGGGATTGCATTTGTTCTTTTTCCCTTTCCTCGCCGCCTGCCGTCTCCTAGACGTTAACCAGCTTGTCTTCCCGCTGCGGTTTCGCCTCCTTTTTGGCCTCTCTTTAATTACTCTGTTGGTTTTTCATGCCATGCAAGGCAGCATATTTATCCTAGATAACAGCTGGGTTTCCCCTCACTCTGTGGGTGATGGAGGATAATTACTGTCGCTATGCCTGCGTGTCTGCGCGCCCTCGTATGCAAATGGCGGGTTCCTGGCTACTTCTGGGCACGGCTGCTGTTTGGACTGGAGCACAAACACAAAGTGTATTTATGGAACAGTATTTCTAAATGAATGCCACTGACTGGTGCACGTTTGTCTGAGCAGGCCTGTGCACATTTGCACGGAGATGCAAGTTCTGTGTGAGGGCCACAGAAGACTTGTACGCACTATATACATGACATGATGCATTCAAGTACTCGTAAAATGAACTTTTTTAGCTGCTTTATGGTCTCAAAGCTGATTTCTAATCTTTGTGTTTAGCTTTGATTTCCCTGCGTTTTCTGTGAGTGTGTGTTTGTGTGTGAGAGCACGTTTTGTTGTGAATTCGCTTTCACTTTCTCGCTGCTAAGTTTGAAAGTTCCCGTCCGCTGTCATGAAACAGGACTTTACCGGACAATGGGGGGGGGTGGGGAGGGGTGGAAATTGTTACGTTCAAAGTTAGAAACACAAACAACTGAACAAGATAAACCGCCTTTTATCTGCACTTGTGCAACATTTCAGTGCGTCCCGGATGAGATGTTTGGCTCTGCGTCTGCCTGCTTCGCTGTAATCTTAAAGTAATTGTGTTTAGAAAACAGTGGAGTGGGAAGACTTCCTCCCTTTCAGAGTAGAGTCACAAAAGAAGCAACCTGAGCCCAGGGCCAAACTTTATCAGCATCCGTCTCTCTTTACACGACCTGGGTTTGATAATGCTGCCGATGGGACAAGATAGGGGGAGTTTTTGTCTGCAGGTGAGAGCACTTTTCCATTTTTGAGATTTCCAACGCAGAAGTCTCAAATCCTGCCAAGTCCGCACTTCCAAAGTGAAAATGACGCGTTTAAAGGGAGGTTTCGAACACAGCGGGCGAAAGCTGAGGAAGCAAGTGTCGAGTTTTTCCTCAGGAAACTGAGTCCATTTCCACTTGGCTCGGAGACAGAACCGGAACTGGTTTTGCGTAAGCCCGGCAGCAGGATAAAAATAACGGGATATAAAGGCTGCGGGACTGTGGCCCCCGCACACCTGCCGCAGCGGCGGGAGGACGCACAGCTCCCGAGCCTCTATCCAAGATCTTAAAAGAAAGAACCGCGCGTGCACCCACCGTAAATACAGTTGTCTTCGTTAGGTTTGCGCGTGACACATCGCAGCTCGTTACCATAACAACGGAGGGAGAGACACGAGTTGTTTCGATGAACCGCAACTTCACACCGTCGCGTTTGTGGTCAACACGCAGGGGCGCGATTCAGGCTAATTAACGAGCTGTGCGCGCGCGTGCGTGCGTGCGTGTGGTGTGCGAGAGAGGGTGTTGGAAGAGGCCGAGCCGAAACCGTTGGGAGAGCTGGTGTTAGTTTCAAATAAATGAAGTCCAGTCACGATGCTTCGCTGTTTCACGCACCTGTAACGTTTCACGAGAAACCACGTGACCTCGGTGCGTTGAGAAGCAAATCAGGTGCGGGGACATCTGCGGTTCTGGCGTTTATTTGGAAGGTGTAATACGACAAAGGAAACTCGGGGTCTTTAGAGAAGAGAAGATTGATGAAGGTGCCTCGGATTTTGGGTATTTGGAGTGACTTTTTAATCTCAATCACCCTTTCAAACGTGGTGAAATATGTTTTACCTTCGATGAACTGGCTTCATGACGCACAACACAATTTTTGTATCGTCGTGGGGGAGGTGTGCGTGCGTGCGCGTGCGCGATGGCTCCACCTCCCAGTCCCGGACAGGAGCTATAAAAGTCCTCATCAGCGCTGTTGACACATCATCTCTCTCTGAATCCTGGAGCGACCATCAGCTGACATCAGATCAGATCTATATGGACTCCCAGGAGCGTCTCTGTTCCTGCCTGTAGAACTTCCAGGACTTTTTCGGTACCTGCCTGTAGATCCAAAGTTTGTCCAACAGTCTAAGCGGTGGTCATGGCTGTGGCCGAGGCGATGATGCCCGTCCTGACGTCGTTTCCGAGCCCGTTTGAAGGAAAACCCTTCGAAAATGTAAGTGATTGAGTTTACGTGTGCGCTGTGTGTATTGCTCCGCTACATTTAATAACCCCGATCATGAGTTCACATTATATTGATCACTTTCTCCCGCTTGCTCTCACGTGAAGCTCTGCAAGGTGGATGCGCGGTGCGGCGCAAAGGCACCAGGTAACCCGCTGATCGAGGTGGAGTTCAGCATAGTTCAGTCTCCCGCTCTGCCCCCCAAGGACGACGACGAGCTGGGAAAGTTCCTGGACCTCGAGTTCATCCTATCCAACAGCATCAGCTCAGATGTGGAGGGCAGCAAAGGCGCCGGCGGCGTGTCGCCGCCGCAGCCGCCGCACTGCGCCTACTCCCTGCCCGAGTCCCCGGAGAGCTGCAGCGGGGGGTCTCTGCCGGACTGCAGCGACCTCCCTTCGGCCCACCTCGCTGCACAGACCTACCACAACCCCGCGGGGTTTGCGGGCGCAGGCCCGGTCCGCAGTCTCATGGCGGAGCTTCTCACCCCAGAGATCAGCTACCCCGGAGACATCTCACTGGACAGCACCGGCAAGGCCAGAGACGGGCGGGAATACACCGAACTGCAGGCTCTGATTCCTGCCCCCACCCATCACCAGGTCACCGCCTCCCCACAGCCGCTTGGATACAAAATTAAAAGCGAGCCTCTAGGCCAGTCCTGCATGATGGCTGCTGCCGGGACGGACTTTATGGAACCCGCGTATGAGAGGCACGCGATGCGCTCTTTCTCCCACCACCAGGCAGCCCTGCAGGGCTTCAGCGCGCACCCCGCGCAGCACCCAGCGCCGCACGGACACACGGACTTCCACATGTCGCAAATGAACACCGTGAGCTCCGATTATCCTCACCAGCAGCTCTTAAACCAGTACATGAACGCGCCCTACCAGCAGCAGTACAGCCTGGCGCCGTTTCAGGGACAGAGCGGCCTGCACAGGGAGCCCGGGCGCCTCCACCAGCAGCACCACCCGGCCTCTGTGCCGGGACTGATGCTCACGCCCCCCTCCTCGCCCTCCTTGCTGGAGATTTACGCGCACGAAGACGTGGGCATGATCAAACAGAAGCGAGGCCGCCGGTCGTGGGCCCGGAAGCGCGCCGCCACGCACAACTGCGAGTTCCCCGGCTGCGGAAAAACCTACACCAAGAGCTCCCACCTGAAAGCCCACCTGAGGACACACACAGGTGAGCGCAGCGACGCACTTTTCTTCTTTTTATGACTATTTTTTAAGCTGATGTATGCTTTTACGCGGAGTGATCTAACCCTCGTTTTCGCCCCCCCCCCCCCAGGTGAGAAGCCCTACCACTGTAACTGGGAGGGATGCGGCTGGAAGTTCGCCAGGTCAGACGAGCTCACACGTCACTTCCGGAAGCACACAGGTCACAGGCCTTTCCAGTGTCACCTGTGTGAGCGCGCCTTCTCCCGCTCAGACCACCTGGCTCTCCACATGAAGAGGCACATGTGAGGTTCCAGACCCATCCTCGTCCCTGTTCTTCTGGACTCTCGGGGCCATCGAGCCCCCCCACTCTGGGACCGGATGTGCTGCCACTTATAGCTCAAAAATTTGAACTTCCTGATGATGAATTCATACAGGGGCATTTTTCACAAGTGCCTTTCCACACAGTGGACGAACCCTCGTGGCTTTTGTACATAATCTGTGGATAGATGAGTTGCTTGATAAATTATCGTTTGTATTTAAAACAGGTCTCTGGATTGGTTTTATATTGAAATAACTTATTGTCAGTGCCTTACCAAGATGTTCCCAAGGGAGGAAGAGTCAGTGTGGGCCGGACCCACATGGTTGTACATATACAAACTGTATTTTTGTTACGTTTACATCTTTGATACACCGATCAGGACAGGGGCTTTATTGACTTTTTATGCTATTTTCTCACCACAGTTTTGTACATTTGCTATTTCAGCCTTTTTTTTTTTTTTTTTTTAGTGAAGGTTTGATTGAGCATTGTCAACAAATTCAGGTACTAAAGCTATTTTTTAGAACCCCAAAGTTCACCTTTTTTTGTTTGTTTTCTCTTAAACATTTTTGTTAATGAATGAAGAAATCCCCCAGCTGCCAACGTGCTTTACTTGAAACGGAATGATGACGCAGATGTGTGATTACTAAAGAATGCAGTAACTTTTATATGTTCTTTATGGCTCAACAAATAAAAGTACTTTAATAAGTCACTAAGACTAACCATGTCTTTTTTACCCCAATCACATAATATATTAAAGTTCCATTTGTTTTTGTTCGGAAAGAGAAAAGACAAGACAATTGCCCCACTGACGGCGTGACGGATACATTAACAATCGCAACTAAAAAGCAGAGTGGAAATCCTCAAAATATGACTTTACCAGGACTAAAAGTTCTCCTTTAATTACAAACGAGGCTCTTAAAATAGTTAAATGAGTCCAGGTTCCTTCCTTGATCAGTGTTTGTGAGAGGCCGCCCTCTAGCGGACATTTGTGGAACAGCACAGCATTTCAACTTGACGCACGTGAATGTTTTGAATGTAAAGAAGTCAGAACGAAGAAAGATTACCTTGAACTCAAACATAATCCATTGCGCCAAGATACACAAGAATACAGGTTCAATGCACTCTACAAAATGTTTCCATCAGTAGATTAGATGGTGCGACTGTGGCAGCGCAAATATCAGCACGACCAGGACCAAATCCTCTGCCAGAACCTTTTGGAGCTTCCGGTCCCGCACGGACACAAACAAATCAGTCAAGTTTGTAGAAAAGATGGGCTCTTGAAGATAAAATTTTATTGGGTGCCTGAATGGATGTTGGTACATTATTTCACTATATTTTGTCACGAGACCTGCATTCTAGATCAAGCAATATACATATGTTTATTTGAACATGTAAAAATGAAACTCTTTTCTCACACACGCTAGTGTCGTTTAGGTTTTGAGCTGAGCTATTTTATTGAGAAAAATAAAAATAATGATAATTTAAAAGCGCCTGTTGCTTTTGGCTGTGATGTCCTAAACTGGCCACTAGATGTCACCCTTGATCCTGTGTCCAGTTCATCTGCGCTCCACTCGTGCGTTGTTTTATTAGAATTAATGAGCTATCTTTATGACTGTCTGCCATTAACATGTAATACAGTTTGAACCGTGACTAAGAAATACTCTAATTTAAACAAATTCTTGCAACATTCTGAATTTGCCATTTTGGCTTTTAATTAAAACTTGGATAAAATCACATGCGAGATACTTTGCTACACCACCAGCCAACCTTTTCAAAAGGTTGCTAAGCTCCATTTTAGAATTGATTTTAAACACTTGCTGCTCTCTTTCGGCTCTATTTCCCCCCCATTAAGCCATAACAGTCCACAGCCTCAGATCCCTTGCTGGGGCCCTTCTGGTTGTTCCAAAGTCACATTTAAGGACCAAAGGTGGCCAACATTCACCGTCAGGGCCCCTCAGTTTTGGGAGAGGCTTCAAGTGGCGTGATGTAAACGGTTGGAGCATCATTTTAATCAACATCATTTTAATTTTTGACATCATTTTAAGCACCTTGAAGCCGCTAACTCAATAAGGATGATATTTCTAACAACAGACTTGTGTTGGCTTCACCCACGTCTGTGCAAACGTTGGGAGTCACTGGTGGCCAGGATGTGGAAGCCAAAAGGACCTTTTAACCCCTCGTTGCCTCGGGCATGAGGTCTTTTACTCTACCTGAGTGCATCAGAGCCTGCAGGTGAAGGTGGCAGTCAGCTGATGGTGTCCAGCTCCATCAGCTCTCTGCTGCCCCACGAGACAACTGGAGCTTTACGCCCTATGTCCTCCTGCAGGACCCGACAGAGATCTTCTCACCACTCTCTCAGCAACATCATTATAACTGACAGTGAACGCTACCACTACCAAAACGCCCCCTCCCCGCATCCCAACTTTCCCTAAAACCCCTCCACATCTGCCCCCTCACTGGGCGGCATCTGCTCCGTGTGGACCCCGTAAGCGTTAAAACTCATCACCTCCCTCTGCTCAACCTCAGCACCCGAACAGCAGCGCCTCAGCCTGCCTCCTCCTCTTCCTCCTCTGTCTCCACCAGCACCCAAAACAACCCTATCGGTACAGAACCCAGGTAAACCCGCATCTGCATGCAAACACCTCTCCAGTGCCATCATCCATTCTTCGTCGCGCGTCCTCCTCTCACGTCCGCGGATGCCCGTGAAACGCCTTTTCCGAGGCTACCGCACCTGTCTGCAGCATCGCCTGAACTCATCATTGTGACGCTGCCGCGCATTAAACGCAACACGACAAAGAAATCTGCTCATGTGCGCTGATGTGTGGCCGCGCCGCCTGGTTGTGAGTCTGAATCCCGGCGATCCGCCGGCAGCCGTTGCCGCATATCACGACAGGAGAATGAACATGCTTTGTGCACCAAATGTGGAGAGGGACGACGTGGTCAGCGCACGCCAGATCGCGCGTTTTCCGACCTTATCTTTTTGTGTTCCTCTTAATTAATAATTCAATTATCTTCATCTCGAGAATTAAAGAAATGACGCCCGGTCATTGTAGCTCGGCGGCCACTTGACTGCGTTTACGCGCTTGTTCCGCCGGAACTTCGCGCATATTTGAACAGCAGGCAGTTGGAGACGTTGATAGATTAGGTGGGGGCTTCTCACCCCCCCGCAGAAGTTAAAGGAGGGGCTTGTGGGATTATGTGGCCGAAGACCGAGTGAAAAAGAGGTGATGCAACTTCTAATGAGCCAATAAGTGTGGAAAAAGACGCAGCCGAAACCGTTTCAGTGGGAGAGATCACCTGCACGGTAAAGACGGCGCGCACTCGCACGCACACTGCTTTTTAAAAAGGTTCTTGTTGCGTATTTTTGGCAAATAATAAGAGGCGGGTTTAAGACCCGCCTGTGGCGATCAGCGATCTGTTGGATCTGGCGCTGTAGCTGTGCCACATTTGGCGCGTTCACGAAGCGGCACCTTTGAATTTAGATCCAGGTGAGCGTCGCGCGCAGGGTAATTGCGTGATCACTCCTCAGGTTGTAGTTTATGTCAGAGGGCGGATGAACACGTGGCTTCAGGTTTGGCCTCCCTGCTGTGGCCCAGTTTGGCCTGAAGGAGCAGGATCGCTTGTCTTGTCTTGTATTAAAAATTCTGCATATTTTTCTCCTGTAGCTCCTCGAACGATCCGATTATTGAACAGTTTTATGCTTCAGCCGCCTCACTGGTTTCCTGATGAAGCCACCAAAGGTGTATTTTGATCACAATTAGATCAAATTGAAATATTTCTGATAAAAAGCCATATTTATGTAGTCGCTGATTTGACTGATTTTATCTCCAAACACGTGAGATTAAAGGTTAAATGTGACTAGATCCTCCAAGCAAACCGTTAAATCTGCTAATTTACAGAATCTGAGCTGTAACGTGATCTTCTGCGTGGGTATAAACATGTACTCTCTCAGACGTTTGCCCTTTAAAATGAGCTTTTAATCATCTTTATTCAATAAAAGAGTCGGCAGATCAATCAGTGTTTGGGATTTCTAATCAGCTTGGATCCAGTTGATTTAGTTTTTGTGCAACAGCCAAACCAGCTGCTGGACTAAACATTCAGAGTGGAGCAGGTCAACACATGCGTCCCCCCCCCCCCCCCCCCCCCCCCCCCCTCATATCTGTGCAGCCAGACATGCGGGTTTATTGTTTGCTGCTCATGTACAGAAACTTGATGCAACAAAGGTGACAATGTTGTTCTCACAACCTGACCTGATCATGAACAGCAGACAGCAGATAATAATCTACGCTTGGCGATTGTTTCATCAATGGAACTGTGCATTTCTCCACTTTAACCTCGGTCACTATGGAAACGGCATTAGCATTCCATGTGCTGTTTCGTGCACGCTCCTCAGTGGCTGAATAAAGAGTTTTCACAGTGTGCTCGGAGGTATTCCATTGTTATTTTTGTGGGGTATTTGTTCAGACTTGGCAGTGTGAGTGGATCCTGCAGATTGTGTGTGTGGGTGTGTGTGTGTGTGTGTGTGCGTGAAATGCTTCTCTTTGCATGAATAGCAGGTCACTCTAGTATCAGGGTTTTTCCTGGCTCAGCAGGAGGTGGTGGTGGTACCTGACGGTGGGCTCACAGGTGCACATGTGCATGTTCAACTGGCTCAAGCGAGTGTTTCACCAGGTCTGTTTGAGGAGGTGTCGTTACCTGAATTTAAAAAGCCTGACTTTAAAGCATACTCATTTATTTTATTGTAAATGCGCTTCCTTTAACATCATGGCTGCATCATAGTAACATCATTATAACGTCGTTTATGTTTTCAACGTAAATTGAAACGTGTGTTCTGTTAAGTTCTGCTACCTTGAAAACAGCTACGCTTCGCTCTGCATGTGTACGATAGGTTGCATATTGGCTTTGCTATTGAATAAAAACACCGGATAATTAAATAATTGGGTTCGCTTGGACATGTAAAAATAAGTAGTTTTGTAAAAGTGGCATTTGTATGTGTCCAAGTATGCCATCATAGCAAAATGTGTGACGAATAAGACAAACTTATTTCTGTAAATAAGTCTGTATTTATGTCTTATAATTTATTTATATGAGTCATTCTGGGAGCATTATTTGTCATGGTGCTTTTGGACTATCAAACTATTGATTAAACATACAAGAGAATGTTTTACAGTGTAACCTCAGAACCAACGGATGAACACAACTCTTGGTAAAAAGCAACGGCAGCAGAAATCGACAGAACGACCCGAACGACTGCCTGAATATCAGACGCTTGAAATGTAAAAATCGAACTAACAATTTGCCATACCTGCAAAACTAGTATCATTAAGTAAAATGAGCTAATGTGAATTCATGCAACACGTGAGACACGTTAACATCATTGACAGAACTCACTCAGAGGACTCGAGCGCAGAGTGTCAGGAAGTAGTCTTTATTAAAACTCAAGACGCCTCCAAGGAGGGATGAAACAAAAAACCGACTAAACTAAAAGAAATCTAGAAAAGGGGCAAAGCCAACAAAAAACACTCTCTTACGAGGAACCAGAAAAACCAAGGCTGTGAAAGTTTCTAAACAATTGTACGGTAATTTTTCAAGGACTAGACCCTCGTGACTATGAAGTACAGGCTGGTGATCAGGACGAAAGACTTGATACACTGGCACTGGACCGAGGGAGACACAGGCTGTTTCCTAAACCACCCCCTATACCCTACAGAGTGCACTCAATGGTGTGGACGCCATTTTGAAATAGTGTCCGAATTGTTAGTGAGCATCGCTGTACCCTATGTAGTGCACTCAATGTATCCCACAATGCACTGCGAAAAGTAGTGTACGAGCGAGCACCCTAACTCGGAAAATGTATCCCATCAGCCTTTACGGTTTACGTGATACCGACGGGATACATTTTTTAACGTAATTTCTATTGTGCGGTTTGATATATGACATTTTTGGAAATAAGAATTTTTTTTCAGTAGGGGTCCAATAAGATCATCTTAAAATATTACAACATAAATGTGTAAAACAAAAAAAAAATCAATCAATCTTCACTGATTCCCCCCCCCCACACACTTAAAATTGTTCTTCGGAATTGTCTGTTCCTCACCAGGCGACAGAATCTCAGTAAAAGAATATGTACAAAGATGAAAACTAGCTTTGATCCATTTTTTGATGACAAATTGCTTTATTAAATGTTTTATGACTTGAGAATGTGCCATCACTTCTTGGCTTGAAAATGTCAAGGGACACTAATTATTTTAGGTATTAAGTAATTGTTATTGTATTATTATTGACATTAATATTTCATTTTATCATATAAAGTTAATTATAGGGTAAAATATTGCATTTTCATAAAATGACCGCTGAATGTATTTCTGATGGGTTAAAATAATTAAATGGACCTGGCCACTTTTCCCGCCGACCGGTTCGTAATTATTATGCGACACCATGACGTCACTTTACGTGCGCCGTAAATGACGCCGTTGTTAAATTGAGTGCGCTACGTAGTTCACTCAATCCATGTCCCCCATGTAGTGAGTAGTGCATGAGGAAGGGCGAGTGGCCTGAAACGAGAGGAGAGTTAGTTTCAAATTAAAACAGGAAGTCACAAAACCAACATGGAGACAGGCCAAAAAAGGGCCAACTTAACCTACAGGTGTGACAATTATAAAGGAGGCTGATGTGTTGGGTGCAGAAGAAACCACACTGCCATACTCCTCAGGTTTTACTGTGGTGGAAAACACACAACCACAGATGCTCTGATTGGTCGATTGGCGCTAATTTGAAAACAGCACCAGTACTGGTGGTTCCAGGAAACTGCAGTCACATATCTGAAATGACAAAACTGACACGGGAACACTGGCCTGGTGACATTTGGGAATTTGGCGTGGCGGCTCCTCAGCAGATGGAACCAAAATACGCTTGAGAGTCAAACAGCATAACGTGACATGCATGTTGCAACGCAAACCCCATCTGTTGGACCGACCACCATTGTGTTACTGGTCTGCGACACTTTTATCTCCTCCCGACATCTAACCTACATAAAAGCTTGTTTTTCACCTTAAACTAGAGAGAATAGGGCTCATGTACAGTGAGCCATTTAAACTAGATATTCTCAAAACTTTGTCTTTTTTACTCTCTCTTATGCTACTGCTATTAGTACAACTAATTATTATGGTAATAACATTAATAATTCATTTATTTATGGCCACATAGAAAACAAAGGTGAATAGGCGTGGAGGCCACGCCCCTCCCAATGGGGGCGTGGCCCCCACACCTACTTAAGTGGGTGGAATATTAGGAAGCGTGCCAGAGTTCCGTGGGTCGTCTTCTCCATCAGATATTGTCAGTGCTGCCTCCCTTCTCTGATGCTGGGCTACCTTTTGTTCTTCAGCATGAGGTGGATCGGTAAGGTTTTATTTCTACTCTTTGCATCAATGTGCCGCCTCCTGTGTTGGGTGGACATCCCAGTTCTCTTTGAAAGTTCAACATTGTGTAGGAGATGTATTTGACCTCAGGTATGGTGATGTTTTTAACGTACACTGTCGGGAAATTCACTCTTTAACTTTCCTTTAGAACATCATTAATTGTTAAAAACAGTTTTAAAAAAAGCAACAAAAAAGAGAAGAAAATAGAAAGAATCAAAAAGTTCCCAAAAATGATGAAAATAAAACACTTAAAATTGGCCTTTATGGTCAGAATCTGTCATTTAATGACATTTTATTACAGAAAACAAGTCATTAAAATGA
The DNA here is from genome assembly GCF_003711565.1 of Takifugu flavidus. Lineage (NCBI taxonomy): Eukaryota > Metazoa > Chordata > Actinopteri > Tetraodontiformes > Tetraodontidae > Takifugu > Takifugu flavidus. The sequence continues at coordinate 3,613,593 of NC_079534.1, read as the reverse complement.
CATTTGAAAACGTTCTTAGAGCTTTGATCTACACGCCAATCACTACAATTTAAGTAGCTCGTTAATTTTTGGCTGTACAGGCGGTCGGGCTGAAACAATTGATCTGCCCACACGTGTTTCCTGCTCCTGCTCAAATCTCAGAACATTTTCTGAAAGCATATTGGTGTGAATCCAGTGTTTTGGTGCCTTTTCCTGTATTGTTCATGTCCGAACATTCCCTCCTTAATCTCTTCACAATAGAACACTTTGTAGCGGCAGCTGCTTTGCTGCAAAATGCAAATCTTTTACATTTCTGTGAAAATCTGCCTGATCCGTGAAAGTGTTGTGTTGAAATGATGCTTTTTGTCTCAACTTTTTTCTTCCCTTTTTAAATTTCACTGCAGATTAACCAAAAAACAGCATGAGGAATTGTTCTGAATGTGTCTCAGGGCAACTAAAAATTGTCTCCCCCCCTCCTGTTTGTCACATGCTCTTTTCACAGCATAGAAAAGTTTCTGGATTAGGGCAGAATTAGCAGCCAGCAGCACCGCCACTCTAGATACACTTGCCAAGGATAAAGAAGAGGCACGAGGGGGACGAGACACTTGGGCGAAATCTACCCTCGGCCCGAGGAGGCGGACGAATCCATCACACAGAGACGGAGACAGAGACGAAGACGGAGACGGAGACAGAGCATCTTAAAGCATGGAAGAGAAGCCGTTTGCCAGCATTCTGGTAAGTTAGAATTTTCAATAAACACGTGCACACACACACATGCCCGCATACATACAGGCTCATGTGCATCTTATCAGTAAAGGTTGTACAAACAAAGATATGCAGACTTTAACATTATAATAAAAGAAAAGAGGGAAAAAAAGCACATGGAGCACTAATTTCCCTACACAGTGACTAACTGTATAGTGTATATATGTATAGGTTACATAACATAGAAGCTTTCTTACTGATCAAAGCCATTGAGATGAGAGCCAAGGGAGTTTGGGGAAATCTATGGTCAAAGTACCTCCAGAATCCGGAACCCAGCCAAAATGTAATGAGCTGCTCCTTTGCTCATTATCAGCATTTGAATATTTCATTAAAATCATTTAATAACTATCGGAGTCACTTTGTTCACAGTCAGACAGATAAACACCAGCTGTCACATCCTCGGTGGAGGAAGTGGACACGGTCTGCTTGTGAGGAATGGCCTTATCATTCCTGTCCAGAATCCTCTGCGGATCCGCCCAAGTTGGAATCAATAACGAAACCAAAGATTTGACTTCAGAGTAACAAAACAAACAGTTGGGAAATGCAAAAGCAATAAAAACCTTGGGGCAGGTTTGCTACAGCGGCCCCCGAGGAGGCCCTAATCAGCTCCTTCAGGAGGTCATTTGTTTAACTACAGTCAGGCTCTTTAAGCCTAAACATGCGCAGTTGGGGATAAATAAAGTTCTCTTCTAACTTTTGGGTCAGTAAATTCATCCTTCGTAATCATCACCAGTCTCTAATTGAGTTACATAACATGGGAACGACTCTAAAACCTACAGCCTCAAGGTAAACAAGTTCTGCCCACCTAATCAGACAGCTGTCCTCTCAGCAGTAGTGAAAGGATGTGGGAACCAAATCCTCAGCCCAAACTTTTTTTTTTTTTGCTGTTTTCGCTCCCGTTCCATGTGGTTTCTCAGTGTAACGCTCTGTTTTTCTTTGTGCGAGACCCTTTTCTGTATAATCTGGTCAAATTCGCCGGTCCAGATGGTTGTTGGACGGACCTGTCGTTGTAAATCCCGATGACACAGGCACTCGCTTCCTGCTACCGCTTGGCTCGGGCAGGAGCCTTCTGCCGGGCTTTTCCCGCTCCAAATTCTCTTGCTTTTTCAAAGGGGGGGACCTCCTTTTCTAAATCTTCCTCCACTGACTGACTGGGCTGGAAGCTGCCACTTCCACTAAACGGATGCGCAGATGGTGCACTGGCCTTAGTTCGGACTGGACAAATAGCTGTGGGATTCTTTTGTGTGGCTTCTTTGACCTGCTGCTGGACTTTTTTGGGTGTGTGTGTGTGTGTATATAGATGTGAGAGGAGGAGGAGGAGTTGGACTGAGGTTTAGCTTATTCGTCTTCTCAGGGGTGCATTCATGTGTTGGACTGGGGACCACTGCTGGCCCTCCATCACCATAAAAGCCCAACAGAAAACAAGGGCCGCGGTGCCTGGACTCTTATCAGAGGCTGCCATGGGCCGGGCTGTCAGCTTCCATGCACATAACTGCACTTTAGCCTTTTCTTTCATCCTTATTTCTCATTCTGCCGTTGATTGCAGTCAACTCTTGACAAGAGACTGGAAAACTATTTGCTACTCGTCAAAAAAACTAGACGGCCATGTACACGTCGATTAAAAAGGGATACGAAGGATTAAGGATTACCAAATTTATTCACTATTAAAAGAAAAATGCTCCACCGTGGAGCCCCGATGTAACCAGCACTGATGGTCAGTTCAGGGTTAGGGGACAGGGGGGTCCTCCATCTGCTACCGTGTCTCGGGCCTCCTACAATCCCAAACATCCTTCTGCTCTGCTCAGGCTTCCTGACCTGTCCTGTCAGAACCTTGTCAATCTCTGAGGGTCTATTTCTACGCAACGTCTACGTTGGCTCATGTGTCCTTTTCATGTTGCCCTCTGACCTCTATCCTTATACATGCTCTTCCTGATCTGTGGAAAAAACCAAAAAACTTTGCGTCACCTGATAAACCCTTAAATGTGCTGCCATCATGTAAGTAGTTTTAGCATTCGTACAGGTATCGAGGTATTGTAGGAGACATGCGTTTACTCTCAGTAACCACTAACTTAGGAAAATAAACAATAATAAAAACACTGTGAAACCTTCAAATGATGCCACAGTAGTATTATTAGCTAGTAATGCCAAAAACCCGTCCCTACCGTGCACGGTTATCGACCTGATTTCTTCAATCACGTGACTCCACGCTCGTCCGCCTCATGAGAGCGCCCTGGACTGTGGACTGACGGAGGACTCTGAGGACTGGAGTCAGCGGAACCACCTCCTCATGAACATGGGAAAACAGCATGAGCCTTTCTCATGAGGCTCCATCTCCAGGCTTTTGCAGTAGCATCAGAGACGGAGGAGAAGACGCTCGGTCCTGGTCTGTCCTCTGGACTCGGTGAAGAAGGTGGGGGACAGAAGAGTCCTGCTGCCTGAAGCAGGTCTTTCCTTTCTGCTGCTCCCAGGCTCTACAACCGACACTAACAGACTTGTGATCCACCAGCGGCAGTCGTGCGCAGTCGCTCCTTCAATGCAAAGATTATCTTGATCATTTCGATTGATAGATTAATGTTAGATGGACAGGCAGATGTTTATGTTAGTTTATTTTAAAAATCTGTTTCAGCTCTTGTAAGTTGCAGTGGAAATAAAGGTCTTCTGAGATATTTGCATATTGTTAACCTGTTGTTGTTGTATGCATCTTAACAAAAGGCCCCTACAACAGGTGCACTTTTTATTTGACGTAATAGACGAGCTGGAATGTTCCCATCCCTAATTTGAAAATAGTCCAACATGAATTTTATTGCCACTGAGTCATACTGGGTGTGTTTGCGCCTGCATTCTGACTCTTTTTTTTTTTTTGTGTTGATAAATGCCGGCAGACAGGAAGAGACAGCTCAAGGGTGTAAGATATTCCCAGTTTGTGACCAGGTGAAACAGCCGTTCATGGTTTCAGTTAAAGGGCAAAACACAGCACCCGCCATGAGCGAGTGTCACACACACACACACACACACACACACACACACACACACACACACACACACTGTGGCCAACGTACAACCCGGAAACAAGGGCCACAAATGCCAAACACGTCCACAACTGGGGACTATTTAAATGATCGCCAAACCCCCCCACCCCCTCCACACACACACACACACACACACACACCACACACACACACACACACACACACACACAAACACACTCAAGGAAAAAGGGAAGTTCATTGTATTTTTGGGACAAAAAAAGTCACTCAGGGAGAAAATTTTTGCTTTCTGATTTTCTTCCTCTTCCTTTTTTTTCCTTTTGGCTTCATGGTCCCCCCCCCCCCCCCCCCCCCACCACCACCACCACCCCACAAATGACACCAGCAGCTCAGAAAAGGGGGACGTGAGGGTCCTTCTTCCTGTGAGGTCAGAGAGACGGCTGACAAGGCCACATATCTCCCAATCAGATCTGTTGCCATGTGTCATCAGCTTCCACTTATATTTGTGTTAAAAGGGCCTGTCAGAACCATATTTAGGTGATTTGTTGCGCTTGAACCTCAACTTGGCTCTGTGGGTGTTTGCAAAACCTGAATGGCACATACAAGCCTGGGATGAGGGGGGGTCTGCTGTTCTCATGGCTGGACAGCTCTCTTGATTGGTCAGAACCCTCCCCCCCTCTTATTTCTCACTTTCCATTTAGAAAGACTGTTTAAATGTGAGGGTTTACGTGAGGTAATCTGTATTTAAATGTGAGGGTTAACGTGAGGTAATCTGTATTTATATTTCATTTGCAATTTTTTTGGATTTTAAATGAATTTTACGATATAATTTATGATGTTGTTAACATAACTTTACTTATTCAACATCGGAGCAGGATGCATTTAAATGCTGCTCCTATAATCTCCACTTTTCATGCTCTTGCACAACCGCTCTCATGGTTCAAGTGCAACAGTGACTTCTGCCACGTGAGGCCTACTTCAGTCACATGTTCCTCACTTTCATCCCCAGCAAAGGTCCCATATGTTTGTCAAAATGTGTATGCTGTGTGATTTTTCCAGCCCGATTTGTTCCTATGCTTTCTCTCCAATGAGCCCCGTTCTCCCCGGGGGTCAGAACCGAAGCCTCACGCTATTTATACAGACTGAACAGCTGGGGCCCTCCCAGCCAAAGAAGAGTTGGGGAGAGAAATTATCATGGAGGGTTCAGGTTAAACCAAGCGTTGGATAATTCTCTCTGTTCTTTCCTTTAATTATTTTTTAAGCCATCTACATTTTTTTTTTTTAATTTTGCTTCCTCGCCATCACTTTTCTCTTGTGTGTCCAGCGCGGCCACTTCAGGTCGTGTTCGTTTCGGGTCAGCACTTTATATCTCGTTTGTCACGTCATTACTTGTTTTTATTCACTCCGCCACTGATGGTTTCAGCCCATTTTCCCCTTTGAAACACATTTCCTAATAAAGAGCTGGCTGGCCTGCACAGATAATGAAAGGCTGATTTTTCTTCGCAGCTGCGGCTCCACAAACTCGGTCTTTCTGTCGCGCCGGACAAAACCGACCTGCTGTCGCCGAGCCGAGCTTTTTGTGTCACGTCCCTTTTCTTCTGCTCTGTGGCTCACGTGTGCGTGTCTTGTATTGTAAACGTCAACATAATCCAGTTTCCTTTTCTTTGCTCTTCACCTGCCGTTTCTCCTCTCACGTCTTTGCTCTGCGTGTCATCTAACTAGTTTTTGGAGAGTAGTGTCCGTCGATACATTACTTGGAGGTCCCTTTTCTTTGAGACCCATCTCAGGCATGTGGAGCTAACAGGAGGTGACGAGATGTTAACTTAATTGCGTGGAAGGACACATATACAGATCCAAGAGGATGTAATAAGCTCAGATGTGAACGTTGGCTCTCTCTGAGCCTTTCAGCTGGAAGCAGAGACGTCGCCACTCACATGAGACACGCATAAATTTAACTAATTAAAGTAGAATGCAAAGGAACGCTGCTGGTTCTACTGTTCCTCCATTATCACTGCAGGTGCAGCTTCTGTCTGAGCTTTTCTGGACTGACAGTGAGGCTGAGTGAAGGCAGGTCTTTGATTCTACGCTGTCTTTAATATCTCACCCTGCTGGCAGTGCTGGAGGACAAGCTCAGTGTGCACATGCAGATAAAAGTGATGTACAGATTGTCCATGTTGTTCAAAGATAAGTTGATGATGCAAATATTCCAATCCACCACCACTTTTCCAGTGAACCCAGACATGGAAGGTTTGTCAGTAGATAAAGCCGAGACTTTTCTTTTTTTCCTGCAGATAAAGAGGTTTCTAAGTTTAGTGCCTGTCAGACTTGCTGTCAGTAGATATTGAAAACAAAACATGTTTTATGTTTTTATGTTGAGTTCAGATGACTGAGTGAATTAATTAATCATGGTTATCTTATCCGGTCAGAGACAAAAGACAGTAAAAGCCGTCCGCCCGTTCCTCCATTAAGGTTGACTCTCGTTCTTTCACCTCATGTTTGCTTGGCCTCTCTCTGAACTTCGTACTTTGCTCCTATTGTATGTTGGTGGGCTTATGTTGGTATGTTAACTTACACAAGGTATTTGTTTGACTTGTGATGTTGGTGGGACTGTTTTGGTTCTTGGAGTCCATCAGTTTGCTCTTTGTTTTTCTTCGTTGGCCTTTGCGACCTCATGAGTGTTCAGTGATATTTAAATGTATTTGTCACTACGGATAACAGTCCTTTGAAAGTAGAGGAAAACCCCAAAACATTTGCAATTTGCAATTTTACCGTTTATTGTTACGATTTGTTGTATTTAGCGAAGATGCGGCATTATCCAGTCCTCCTTCAGCCCCCACAAACTGAGGAGCGGAGGAGCAAAGAGAGCTTTCAGTTAACTTCCAGGACTGAACTTGGACTCCCAATTTTATGAAAAACTCCTTCTAAAACTCCTAAAATGAACCAATCTTGGAGGCCAGGTAGGCTAGCATCGCAGCGCTTATTCAGCCACGCCAGTGGTGCATCGCTGCGGCTCATCTGTTAAAATCTTATTAGGAGCTACAACATCGGAGTCTCATACAAAATTTGATTTTCATATCAATTATTCATCAGTCATTTCAGGAAAGGATTCTATTATACAGCGTCTTTCCCCAGTATGAAGCCAATGGAGAAGGTGAATCAAATTCTAATGTCTGATTGAGAAGACTCGTACTAATATGCAGGGTTTAAACAACCTGAGTCCAACCTGAGCGTCTGCTCTTCTCCCTCAAACATCAGGTAGCTGTATAAAGAGACAAGTGTGAGTCCAAACAAGTTGCTGGTGCAACAACAGCATCTGTGCATCTCTAAATAGTGTTAAATTACCCAACATAATGGCACTATTAGTTAATTAAACAAGTCCTCCACAACATGGGTCTAAAAGTCAGTTTTTATCCTTGTAAATATAACTGAGCTGAGTTGAATGAAGTTAGTTTAAAGTGTACTTAGCATTAGGACAGGATGGTATTATTAATGCAAAAAGGTGCGTTAAAAACGACAATCACAATTCCCATTACGTTTGCACAGTGCATTGGCCAGTGGACAAAACTTTTCTTAAAATTCTTGAACCATCTATTTGTCAAGCACATTTCATAAAGGACAACTCAATGTGTTTTAGTTTAAAAATACTGCCCGGCCACAATGGGGATCATTATAAAAACACGGATATTGACTTACCTAATGGGGAAGGTTTAATAATGCCCTTTAACATCGTCTATTATTAATGTGTCAGTGTGTGTGAGCCTTTCTCTGCCCTCTGCACTTCCTCTCATTATGCTGAATTTGGCAATATGTTAATGACCCCTTTATTGGTCTCACAGTGAGATTCTAATCCTCCAAACTGATAGACAAATGAATAGCATCCTGTCAACATTGCCCATCTTGTTAAAGATAACTAAAGGGCCTCCACTCAAGCGGTGGCAGTCATTGTGCGCAGCTATCAAACACCCATTAGGCCGGGCGCCAGTTGCTTGTCAACTTTTGACATTGCAGTCAGAGAATTGGCGCTGAGCGATGCCCTGAGCGATGCCTCATCTCGTTCTGCCGCATGAGTGATGTTTTTGTTGATCTCTCAATCTTGGACCTTTTGTAGACAGACAAGCATTTTGGTTTTCTCTCTCATGCACCCACTTCCTCGCTTTCTCCTCGCCGCTTTTGTCTCGGGGAGTCATTAGCCATATGGTGGCAAACAGGAGCAACAATGATCAAGACAAAACGGGGACTCAGGAGTGAAGCGCTTGAATTTGAAAGGGTGTTAACTGTGAACATGTTACGAGCGGGGCTAAAGGGGCTAGTTTTGGCTTGGTTGGATCTGGGTGCAATGCTGCAAGGGGCTGGGGGGCATTGGCAATGTCAGGACGTAGAGACAGACGAGGATTTGGAAGAGTCAAGTGTGTCTGAAAGAGAAGTTGTTGGTGGTCTGCAGAGTTGCAGCAGCTGCCCCTGAAAACAAATGGAGGAAATAAGAGAGAAAGGAGGGAGCGAGGACATGGGAGTATGATGCGAGGCGTGCAGGCTCCTCACTTTTTGTCTCCTTGCTTTAATCCGTCGGGAGACGCGGTGAAGAAGAGAGAGAACTTGGCCAGAGCCCACGGGTCCTTCAGACCTCCCCCCACTTTACTCTGGCCAACTTGACTAGAAGTTCAGCACCCCCCCGTCCCCTCTAACAGCACCACCACCACTACCCACTCGCTCGCTCTGTATTCAGCCTAGGTGCTGGACTGACAACAAGCCATTCATTGTGGAGGTGGAGGGAAAAGACTGTGGATCTCCCCTGCGCCTTTTTTTTGGGGCGGAGGCAGGGGTGGGAAGTGATTGGAGTTGGGAAAAGCGGGTAGGTGGACAGCAAAGGAGAAGGAGGGAGGGTACGGATTCCTGAGATGGTGAAATACGACAGAACAAAGGGGTCAGAAAGAAAAAGTAAAAGAGTCAGAAGAAAGAGACTGAGGGGTGAGTAAAAAGTAGAGTGCAAAGGAGGGAGGGATGGAGCTGGAATCGCAGAAGGAAGAGAGGGAGGGGGAAGAGAGAGAGGGCTACCATGCCGAATGAGCAAGAGAGGCGGAGAGGAAGCAGAGCTCCATCAGATGAAATGAGGTGAAAGTAATTCAAGCATTAATCAAGCCGGGGCAAAAGGGAGGGTATACTGTGTTTTCTGCCCCCTCTCTCGCTGCGGAACTGAAAGACAAGGTGTGAATGAGGCAGCCTACAGTGGCCAGCAGAGAAGCACCACTGGGTCACAGCATCAAATCATGTCCGATTCCAACGCCATTGCCGCTTCCACCACAGACCAGGTCAGTCCAAACTGTCATATTGTGTTTCTTGTTTGTTTTTTGCCACCCCAGTTCTCGGCAGGACCGGTGGCACTTTCACTCGCTCCTCGCAGCGGCGGAAGCATCTTGTGGGAAGTCTCTGAAGTGAAACTTTGTGGAATGCCGAAAACAGAACCGAGTTTTGGATACGCACACATTATCTTTAGACGCTAACACAGAAGTACTTAGAGAATGTTTCCAAAAGCTAATGAGTAAGTGTGTGTTTTTTGGACTATCAAAGCAATGATTGTTGTGCCTGGAGCTGCCTGGACAACGGTACCGGGTCCTGAAAGAATTGAATTCATCAAGACGAGCTATTGTCTACGCCGCCTTATTTTTTGGTGATCATTCAGGGGATCTGTGACGACTCAATACCCCCCGCACCACATAAGGAGGGGGATGCAGCTCTTTAAAAACCAAACCACGTGTGGTGGTCCTGAAAAGTTTTATAAGTAATTGCAGTGGGAAGTTCAGGCGGTGCCGTGAGGGATGGGGTTGGTAAGGAAGTGGGTTGGTCTGCCGTGTGTGTGAAAGAGAGTGACAGAGTAGGGAAGCTGAAGTGTCCAGAAAAGGCTGATATTTATGCCCTCTCCTCTCCCACCCTGCAGCCCTCCTCTCCCAGAAGCCACTTTCATCTCAAAGAATGAGATGAAATCCTCCGCGTTGATTTCTTTAATTCCGGGCTGACATTTGAAGCCAGCGAGACGTTTAGGTCAGAATCGATGGTCATTCTTATAACGGCGGGCGAAGGCAAAAAGAGTGCCGCTGTTGTCAGCCAAGCTCTTGTCTACTGTTTGCAGTCGCTACTGTTGAAGCCTGAGTCAGTGTGCTGTAGTTCTGGGGGGCAATTACACACAAAGACACACACGGCAAGCCAAGAAAGCAGCTGCTCAGACTGCTCACACAGAAAATTCAAGATAGATTGTGGGTGGAAGGTTGGAGATATTTACAGCAGTGCGTGCGAGTGTTTGTACGTGCGCGTGCAAGCGCGCGTGTGTTCTCCAAAGCCACGTTCACAGCAGACACCTCCCTAGCAGCCCAGGCTAATCCGCTGATTCTTGTCCATTTAAATTTGACAACACACGCATCAATTTTCTCCCAAAGCTGTGACTGACAGGAGGCGCGCAGACAGCCAATTACAGACGCCACGACACCGGCTGCAAACGCATGTGGGTGCAAATTGGACTCGGTGATTATTGAAGATCAGAGAAATTTCCTTTAAAATCTCCCCTGTCGCAGAAGACTAACGGCAGAAATAATTATCTCTGTTCTATCCTGCATCTCGTGGGCAGTTTGAACAGGTTTTTGGAGGTTTCCTTCTGTTGTAATTGTGATAAACCTCGCACTAATGGGCCTCTCGCCATCATCACATGACCCATTGTGTAACGGAAACATTGGCAACATTTGTCTTCACTGTGAGATACACTTGTTTTCTACGGAGATGAGGAGCATTGAGGGATTTGGAAACTAAAAAAGAAAGGATGCAGCTTCCCTGCAGCTAAAATCTCTCGGTTGACTCGTGCAGATTTGTCTTCCGTTCATGTCAGCAATAAGGAAATACAGCTTTTTTTTTCCCCCCAACAGCTTTGGAAGTACTAAAGAAAGCGTTAATATACATATTAATGTAGCCTTGTGACGGTAAATAAGCTTGTAAACAGGGTCTGTTTTAAAGATTTCAAAATCCAAACTGAACAACCTGCTCGACTCTGATTCTAATCTGAGTCAATTATTAAACAAACATATTGTGTCGCATTCAAAATCTGTTATTAAACCTTTGACTCATGACACAAACTAACCACAAATCAAGAAGCTTATAAGAAAAAGGGAACATGCGGTTCCGCTCCTTCGTTTCCTCTGCCGTTACACGGGTCACGTCGTCTCAGCGGGACACGGAATTCTCTGTGTTGGGACAATAGTGTGAGGTCCCGGCTACATTTAAGACATGCTTGACTAATAATTGCACTAATAAGGAGTTCAGATGAATTTTGGAATTGTGAAGAGGGCACCGGTGATCGTTTTTGACGTAAGTTTAAAAGCTGAAAAAAAAAATCTGACTAAAATCTGGACTGAACGGAGTTTCGGGAAATTTTGCAGGTTTGAATTTTGACGTCACCTGTAGCGAAACCAGTGAATTCCCCCTTTAATGCTGACTGACCACCGCCAGTTTGAAGCAGCTCAACAAATATTCAGAGCCGGATTGTTGGTCAATAAGCAGATGATGTGGTGCATTACTGATTTGTCCCACATTATCTGGAAAAGCACAATTCCCTAAATTCTTCCGCTGTATTGGTCGTTTGTCCTGAGCTTTGCTCCAAACACCCACACCTTCTCTTTTCAAGCTAAATATGTCCTCCTTTGTCTGATCGCCCTGCAGGCTGGAACATCAACTGATGCAGTTTAACACAATGATCCAAAGTTCTCCCAAGATGTGGATTTAAACCCGGAAAAGCTCAATCAGCAGCGTGTTAACATCAGACACTGATGTAAGCGAGCAGGTCTGCAGCCTGAACTCTAACGGCCACAAAATAGACCATCAAGACCAACAGACCCCGCACTGGGAATGAATAGGACTGGCTCAACCGCTAACACACACACACACACACACAACACACACACACACACCACACACACACACACACACGTGCAGACTCTTCCTTCTGAGGCCAGGTGTTGTAGTTTATGGAGCGGAAGTGCAAATCTGTTGTGTTTACTCAGCGAAGAGTCGCTACACTAGGAAACAGACACATGTGGAATAGAGAGTGTGTGTGTGTGTGTGTGTGTGTGTGTGTGTGTCTCCTGTGGTGGATCCAACCTTTGGTCTCCTCTGACTGATTCACTGAGTTCAGCTTGGGGGCTCACAGCTGCCTTTGAGAGCCAAGTAGTCGTCCACCACGGAGCGAAGTGAATAGACGGCTGTTGCGCTGGAAACTTCCTGTCGGGCGTCGCAGCCAAATCAGCTTCGAGTCACTTTACTTTCTAATTTAGAAATGAATTACAGAAAACATCCAGGTGCATTATGGCGTAATGTGTGCATTCTTTTAGGGCAAATGTTTGAACAGTTGATTAAACGCTAAGACTTTTTTTTAAAAGTTGAAGTGTTTGGAGACATCACAGACCAGTAACAAGATGGGCCTGTAGTGTGAGTTCCATTCTTGCTTGACATCGATGAACAGGTGAACAGGTGTATGATGTTCAGCTTAAAGAATTCCAAATAGGCTTTATGACTAACAAAGGCAGGATTGCCATTATTCCACCCAGCAGCACTCTGCAGTAATGTTGCTTCAAACTCGGCATCAAACTCCCAACACTAAGTCAACTGACACTATTTCTGGTGTGTTTACGTAGCGAGCCGCGGCAGCAGTATGTGATGCTGCCGCATTCAGCAGCCGTGCGGCGTTTTTTAAATCTGAACTTTTAAGGAAAACTCTGGAAAAGAGGCTGATGAGGCTTATTCATCAGCTTTGTCATGGATTTGTTGAAAGAACCAGGGGAGAAAAGAGCTGATGTTGGGGCTCGGCGAGGCAGCGTGTTCACCGTGTTAGCAGGAGTGATAATGTTAGTCAAGCTTCTGCGTGTGTGGGTGTGTGTGTGTGTGTTGTGTGTGTGTGTGTGTGTGTGTGTGCACTCTTGTTGAAGCAGCACACTTGCAGTGCAGGGATTGAGGGCACCTCCACAGAGAGAGTACTTGTTAATGCTGCCTCAAGTGCCACAGAGCAGTGATGAAAACAAGGACAGAACTGAGAGTTGGAGCGAGATGGATGATCTCAGGCTGACGTAGAAAACAATGACTCCTTTACACGTTGTGTCCTTGTCTTTGATTCTATTGTCCATCAAACAGATAGATCAAAACATAAGTCCTGTCATCTTACAGGATTACGATTGTGTGTGTGTGTGGGTGGGTGGGTGTGTGTAGAGGACTGGGGCAGGTGAACAGCTTGCGATAGCCAACAGCTCCGCGGGCTAATCTCGCGCATCGGTTGGCTTCAGCTTTACCCAATGAAGGCCCACGCACAAATGAGCTTGTTAAGCTAATGAGTGAATACGCGAATGAGGGGTGGGGAGGTGGAGTGTCCACGGGGCCACAGTGGCTCCAGCTTTGTTCAGTTCCTGTCAGGAATTGTCACACTTCTGTTCGATCGTTTTAGCCGGCTGCTGCACCTTCACACCCCGCATCCTTCCCCTCATTAGGCCGGTTGCGCTGTCAGGAGCTTCTGGCATGTCTGATTTTGCTCACAAAGGATTATGCAAATATATTAATGAAGTAAATGGAATATTTAAAAGTCATACTTTGCGCTTTCTCGCTGGACCAGGATTAAACTGTACTATAAATGGGCCTAAATGTGCGCTAGTTGTGTCCATTTCATCGAGGAGGCTCCGTAACCTGTGAACATTTACTCTTGGAATCATCTGAAGATGTAACTCTTCTTCCTCACTGACAGCTAAAGTAGTGATCTGGAGTCTCCGTAGTAGAAAGACCACGTGTCCTGCTGTGTCTTTAGGCCTGTTGCTTTCAACTCGTGGTGTTTTCCTATATCATAGGTCATGACATTTTATATTTCTTCCTTATTTTGTCAAGAAAAGGACGAAGGTCAAAATGTGATCCATTCAGGATGGACACGGTTCCTCAAATACAGTGTTGAATAATTCTTACTGTAGGGTTGGAGCTATATTTCTTATTCCAGCATTGTTGGCTCATTAGCATGTTTCCTGACATGCTACCGAGTTGTACATTAGTCTGGTTCATAAGTAGATTGTTCTTTGTCCCAGTCTTTTCTGATGGGATGTTTGTTTCCAGAGGGCTTGATTGTGAAACATAATTATTAATAAAAATGTATTTTTTAACTAAGGAAATCAGGCTTGGCAAGTTAATAGAAATCTTACAGAATTGAAGCTAGACTCTGAATTATAATACATGGGGAAACAGCAGGGGGCCTTGGATGGGCCAGGGAGCTGTCAGGAAAATGCCCTTGCTCTATAGGAGGTGTCCATAAATAAGATTCTACCAGACAGTTGACGGCACGCATCGTCAGCAGCTGCACAACTTGTAACAAATCACATTTTGGGGAGATTAGCAGGCTGTCGCAGAGCTGTGCCTTATTACAGCCTCATAAATGTAGGTTTCTGGAGTTCTTTAAATGCTGCAAAGATGCCTGTGTGTGTGTGTGTGTGTGTGTGTGTCTGTGTGTGTGTGTCTGTGTGTGTGTTCTGTGTGTGTGTGTGTGTGTCTGTATGTGGGTGTGCGTGGTGTGGTGTGGTGTGTGTGTGTGTTGTGTGTGTGTGTGTTTTGAAGGCCAAGAGTTTGAGCTTTGTACCGCCGTAGGTAGCCTTGAAAAACTGATGCTGGGTGTATGTAAAAAGGCACGTGTGAATATGTACACATGTCAGTGGCGCCTGTGTTTAAGCCTGTGTGAAGCTGGACTGGGAGCCATGAGAACATGAGAGGGGGCAACGGACGAAGGAAACAGAGGAGGAGAACCTGCCCTTTCTAAAGAAGCAGACTTAGTTCCATTAATTTAGGCGTGATTAGCAGTTAATCATATGAGATAAGGATTTTTGCAGGGTACCCTGACGGAAGGTCGAGGTGAGGGTTGTTGTTGCTTTGGTGGATCGCTGCTGATGTGCAGAGTTCAACGCCACGGTTCGACCAGCATACATGTAACCCACAGATGTGTCAACAGTACTCAGAATTTGAAAAGGGCCCAGAAGTGTTATCCCACGCCTGTCCGTTGGGAAACAGCAGCAGAAGCTCCGAGACTCCAAAGACACACTTGTTAAAAAAAAAGCCTGGTCGCAAACAAAATGGAGAAAAGGGACGGCAGCGGGGGGCAAACGTGGTCTTACGTAAAGGCCAGATGGTCCAAGAGACGCATGTGACATAGAAAATGGGGTGATGGGAGGATATGGAAGGAGGAGTGTGCATCTGTGTCTGTGACTGTGAGTGGCTGAGCACGGGGATGGAACACCTGGGTAGAGCCAGACATCAGGACATCAGGACATCAGGACATCAGGACATTAGGGCGAGGGTTGTCAGATAGTCAGAAATTCTCTCGAGGTTTACATTTTTGTTTTACGTCTAACTTGTTTTTCATATGTAGCCCGGCATGTTTGCCTGATGGCTGCTGGGTCATCCAGTCTGTCGAGATGTTTTGATTCAGCCTCTAAGGATCTGAGGGGTGAGAGGTCATCGTTCCCAAACCATCCAAGAAAAAAATGTGAACAACTTTACAAAACAGCCTGCAAATTTTACCGTTTAAACATGTAATTTACATTATAAATTGGTAGATTGTTGAGTGTACCTCAGTGTGCCAAGAGACAAAGAAGACATGCCTTAAGGGCATCTTTAGCAGACAATTACAATTATTTTTTGTGTGTATGTGTAAGATTTCTTTAAGGATCACTACATTGAATAATCAGCAAAAACAGGAAAAACATCCCTATCTTCCAACCAGCTCTTCAATTTAAAGTACAAGAATGCAAATCAGGAAATAAAAGGGCACTAAAACAGTAAAAACTGTGAAAATAAGACCTCTATCAGGAACTCTTTCTCGCTCTTACTTACCTGGAGGATACCTAAAATCACTTATGAAAGTGATTATTCAAGCAGCCTTGTGAATACAAATGAGCAGTTCTGACCTTGCAGGAGTTCCTTTCAGATAAATGTGTTATTTATCCTGGGTTGCTAATGTTAGCATTAGCTCCTCCAGTGTTCATGAACGTCAGTAACAGTGTCCAGCTCTCCCATCGGACAGAAAGCGTGTTCTTCCCTTCTTTTGCCTCCTGACTTTGCACCTATTTGTGGGCAGTTTTGCCAATTTGAAGCCATTTTTGCAAAGTTGCTTTGAAATGTGGCGGTTTGTTATTATTGCGTGAGTCGGTGCAGCAAGGACACGCAGCTGCACGCGGCCCTTTTCCTTCCAACGTCAACTTGAGCCGGAGACACGAAAACCCAGGCCCTGCTGGGATGCTGGACGGGGGCTGCGAGCTCGGCTTGGTTCTGAGCGTCTCCTCGTCAACACCACGTGTGTTGATCTTCCTGTCTGTCCCACCTGCAGCCCGCAGTCCTGCACGAGGGAAAGGTCAAAGAGAAACTCTCTTTGTTTTCCCCTCCTGACATCCAAGAACAGCTGGACTCAAAGACCGTCCGGAGCTGTTTGGGGGGGACGTGGCAGCTGTTTCTTTCGCGGGTGTTTGTCTGGATGATGCTTGGTCCCTCGTTCCTGGTGCTCGGCACCGTGGCAGAAGTGAACCGGCAGCGTGTGCGACCACACTGAGGCGTGTTTGTCGTGTTTCCGTCAGTGTTTTTTCGCTGTAAACAAGATCATTTGTCAGATTTTGTGACTATACTCTTCATTTCAGCGACAAATTCAATAGGTTTGCTTATCTGAACAATGGATTTGAGCAATATTTTAGGGATATTCTGCATTATGATCAGCCGTCACGGCCTCGTCTCCCTTGAGCGATCTTAGACGTCAGCATTTACACATCTGCAGAGGCACGGGCAATTCCACATATGGCTGCTGAAGTGAGCATCACAGACGGACACAGCTGAGGTCACAGAGGAGGTCAGGAGAGAGCGGCCATCTGATGCTGGCAGATGGAGCGATGGAGGGAGAGAGGAGAGGAGAAGCTCCAGATCAAGACGCCACATGCTTAAAGTCTGTTCTCGAGAAGCTGATTTCACATTGAATCCTATTTGGATCAGTGCGTCCGCTCCAGACAGGAGAGACGAGGGGGAAAAAGAGCCCGTTTGAATTTCATTCGAACTGATTTTTATGTCTCCTTTCCAGAATGGTGCTGTTCCAGGTGAACCGGTGAAGAAGGATGAAAACTCCCGGAGAGGGAACTGGGGTAACCAGATTGAGTTTGTGCTGACCAGCGTGGGCTATGCTGTGGGCCTGGGCAACGTCTGGAGGTTTCCCTACCTCTGCTACAGGAACGGTGGAGGTGCGCGCTCACGTCTGATTGATTAATGTGTGCGTTGCTCACGTCAGCTGGAGCGGCGGTAGTTCCTCAGCACCTGCTGGCTCAATACAGGCCGTAAACTGTGCTGCAGTCCTTCCACTTTTTGGTAGGGTATAGCAGAAGAACCATCAATACGCACAATGTGTGTGTGTGTGTGTGTGTGTGTGTGTGTGTGTGTGTGTGTGTTTAGGGTGCACCCAGCTGCTGCTGCTGATGATGCTGATGTGAGGCTGCGGCTGCACAGCTGCTCCACAGGGACTCATGTTCAATTATGATCCACTGTGTTGTGCACCTGCACCATAGAAACATGGCCAGTATCCACTCTGGGTTCCGTCCAAAATGTGCAACATACAATACGTTAATAAACCTTTTGGTTTATTTGATCTGTGCCCCTGAGCCCAACCTTACCCCTCAATCAGACCTTTGGGCACCACCCCAAACGGTCAAGAACAATGATAGACGACTGTCTGGTTCCAGATCCAGAACTAGCTCGAGGCTCAGGCCCAGCTGCACGTTCTCTGACCTCTGCTCGCTCATTGGAGGCCACCACAGATGAGGCCGAAACGTATCGTTATTTATTTCTCTTGAATTCAGCGTTCGCTGTAGGAAAATCGTGCTGCTATCTGAACGAAACAGCCGGCGGGAACGTGACTGACACCTGAACACCCACAGTGCCACCGCACGGCCAAACGTTGACCTAGAAAACAGCCGTATTTTCTGTCAGACTCGTTGACGTCAGCTGCTTGTCAGGGCTGTTTACGTTGTAGTGAGTTTATATAATTTTGGGTCCTTTTTGGAATTTACTGTTGAATATAAAAGTCTGTCGATATGGGTCAGTGAAAGAGCTCTTTTGTTGCCCTCAGGCGCCTTCATGCTACCGTACTTCATCATGCTGGTGTTCTGTGGAATCCCTCTCTTCTTCCTGGAGTTGTCCTTCGGGCAGTTCGCCAGCCTGGGGTGCCTGGGAGTTTGGAGGATCAGCCCGATGTTTAAAGGTTAGCATCGCTGCTTTCCCCTGGCAGACAGTTCTTACACAGATTTTAACCCTCGGTGGTCTTTCTCCCCCAGGTGTCGGCTATGGTATGATGGTGGTGTCCACCTACATTGGAATTTACTACAACGTGGTCATTTGCATCGCCTTCTACTACTTTTTTATGTCCATGACAAACCTTCTGCCATGGACCTACTGCAATAACCCCTGGAACACACCGGACTGCAGCGGGGTGGTGGGCCAAGACGGCACGCTCAACACTAGCCTGGCTAACACCACGAGCTTAGTGACAGAGGTGGTGAACCGCACCAAGAGGACCAGCCCCAGTGAGGAGTACTGGAAGTGAGTCACACCGAGGGTGTTTAATGTCGTCTGCTTATATTCCCGCCCAGACACACGCTGGGCATTTAAATATCCAGCTTCTAAGAAACAACAGGTCAACTTTCTTGGTGATCTTTGCTCCAGAATGGGTGTTTCTGGGAGTGACTAGGGCAGGGGTCGGCAGCCCAAAATGTTGAAAGATCCATATTGGACCAAAAAACAAAAAACTGTCTGGAGCCACTAAAAGTGAAAAGCCTTATAAAAGCCTTATTATGGAGGCAACACATGCTGTAAGTGTCTGTATTAGCTATATTAGCCTACTTTCAAAATGATAAGAAAGCTACAAATACATAATGAGAGAATGAAATTATATTAAAACAAAAAATATATTCACACCATCTTTTAATATTTTTGAAAGCGCTCCAGGGAGCCACTAGGGCGGCGCTGAAGAGCCACATGCGGCTCGAGAACCCTTGCCGACCCCTGGACTAGGGTGTTCCTTTACCACCTCACAGCTGCTGTTCTTCTTCATAAAATTCACTTCACCTCATAAGAACCGAACTAATGTGGGATAACTAAATGTCACCTGTTCAAGGATGCAAATTTGTTCCCTCATTAGACATTGGATCCATGTAATAATTTAATAACAATTTAAATAGACAATTGCTGTGCATAAGTTGCTGTGTGCTCTTCAGGTATTCAGGAATTTGCTTTAACTATTTTAAGTGTTTGTCTTTTTACAGTTCTTCTGTTTGTAACTGAAATTGACTGAAGTAAGTAGTGAACTTATCACTTTAGGTACTACGTGCTGAACATCTCCGACGATATTGGCAACTTTGGAGAAGTGCATCTGCCCATCCTGGGCTGCCTGGCCATCTCCTGGGTTGTTGTTTTCCTCTGTCTCTTCAGGGGTGTTAAATCCTCTGGCAAGGTACTCGCCCACACGCACGTGCACGCTGGAGCGTTTTCAAATACCAGCTTTTTACTACACGCTGCACCTGAAAGTGACCCTGTTGTGATTGTGTGTGCGCAGGTGGTGTATTTCACGGCTACTTTCCCTTACGTGGTCCTCACCATCCTGTTCATCCGTGGCATCACCCTGGATGGAGCCATCAACGGCATCAAGTACTACCTGACCCCGCAGTGGGAGAAAGTCCTTGATGCGAAGGTAGGCGCGCGCACGCCACCAAAGAGCCACAATGGTAACGGAAGCTGATTTGATCTCTTCGTACATCTGGCTGTAGGTGTGGGGAGATGCGGCATCACAGATCTTCTACTCTCTGGGCTGTGCCTGGGGGGGCCTCATCACAATGGCTTCTTATAACAAGTTCCACAACAACTGCTTCAGGTTGGTTGTAACTACTGGTGAAAGTGGCCTGTGTGGTCACCTGTTGTCACCTCAGTTTGGTTATACTGAGGTAGTTTAACCATATTTTATATCTTTTCACAATGGGAGAAGGTCTGAGAACTGACGTGAACATTCCCCAGTTAGGCCTTAACTGTAAACAACGAAGGTGGACTTGCTCGGAGCCACCTGACCACAGCAGTGTAGCACGCCTGTAGGAGACGTGGTCGTACCGTGAGATGTGAACCAACCTCAGTAGTCAAGACTGACACGTTCGTATTAGGTGTGTTGTAGCAGACTGGCATCTTCTTATTTGAAGTCAGGCGCCAGAGAAAGGGGCAAAATGAAGTGGAGCGTTCGACGAGAAGGGCAAGTAGAGCTAACATCTACGGGTCTCCAAAAAGAAGAAAGAGAAGGTGAGGAAAGGTTGGACAGGAGGCTGGACAGAGATAATGTGGTAGGACGCTGGCTACATGTGCTTGAATGTCAAGGGAATGCGCACAGGAAGATTAGCATAAAAGAACTGGGACAGGAGGGCCGATAAGGAGATGTCATTCACTCTTCTGAGCTCGACCACACATGCTGACGGTGTTGGGCCCCGGGTTTGGACGGGGCTGTAGATATCATTTGTTGGGCTGCCAGAAGCTGGTGCTATCTGCACAGGCAGCTGTACGGATGCCTAATCAGTTTGTGTGCTGCAGCTTTGTCCCCGTGGAGTCTGTCTCTCTGCACTCCAAACACCGCCGGCCGGTTGTAGAAGTGCACTGATTGTGGGGCTAAAGCGGAGCTCGATGGGGGGGGGGGGAATCAGCAAAGTCACCGAAAACATCTTGATAGGAAGAGCTGTGAAAAAGCAAACTGTTCAAACACGCCATTCCCCCTGTGAACTGGAGCAAAGTCCATCTGGGAGCTTTGGGGGGAGCGTGGGAATAAAGCAGGTTCTGGATGTGCCGGTGAAATGCATTGGAGCAGACGCACACGTGAAGCCATGTTCACTTTTGACAACACAAGCAGATGTTGTGTGAAGAGTAAAGCTCCTGTGTTGTGTTTCCCAACACTTGATACAGAGACAGCATCATCATCAGCATAACCAACTGTGCCACCAGTGTGTACGCTGGCTTCGTCATCTTCTCCATTCTGGGCTTCATGGCCCACCACCTGAACGTCCCCGTGTCAGAGGTGGCCGACCACGGCCCAGGCCTGGCCTTCGTGGCGTACCCAGAAGCCCTCACGCTGCTCCCCATTTCACCGCTGTGGTCGCTGCTCTTCTTCTTCATGCTCATCCTTTTGGGACTTGGAACTCAAGTAAGGAACCTCAGCATTCACTCCCCAGCCTTGCTCCTACAGGACGTGATCACGCTGAAGATGAAACCTGTCCTTTATCGCGTTCCCGCCCGTGTAGTTCTGTCTGCTCGAGACTCTGGTGACGGCCATCGTCGATGAGATCGGCACAGACTGGATCATCAGGAACAAGACCATCATTACCTTGTCGGTGGCCATAGTTGGATTCTTACTGGGCATTCCACTGACGACACGGGTAAGTCATAAGACGCACCTCATGGTCCATCTCTTCTCCTCATTTTGACTCCGTTGTTGTTTGCTGTCTACAGGCAGGAATCTACTGGCTGCTGCTGATGGACAACTACGCTGCCAGCTTCTCCTTGGTCATTATCTCCTGCATAATGTGCGTCTGCGTCATGTATGTTTACGGTAAGGACTGAAATAAAGCCGCACGAAGCACCGTGTAGCTCCATGTGACTGCAAGGCCTTCAACCGTTGGTGATCCATTCAGCAATGATTAGCTTAGCATTTTAGAGTTTGCAGATTTTAACCATCTGCCTCAAAACTAAACTGAATATGTTGCTAATTGTTGTACATTCGTGCAAATGTTCCACTTTTGTTATCACCTGGGCTATTTAAGCTATTCCTCTTGGATTTTGCAGGCCACCGGAAGTACTTTAAAGACGTGGAGATGATGCTGGGCTTCCCCCCTCCGCTGTTCTTCAAGATCTGCTGGAGGTTCATCTCCCCCACCATTATTGCTGTAAGTCTGTTTGTGGAAGGAGGGGCAGTTAACTCATTTCTGTTACTGCTGGTCTGTCAACGCAGGGAATGTTGACATACTGGTGCTAATGGTTTCCTGTGGTGCCGACACCCATCTGAACCGACCACTAATCTTTTCGGGCTACTGTTGCCTTTCCCCACCATAAACCAAGCTAATCTTTTTGACTGGGAAATGGGCACGTGCAGCCGATATCAGTGGGATTTCCCAAGCAGGCTCTGGCACTCCTCTACTAAGCTGCCGGGCCGACCAAGAAACGCGTTGTTCTGCATTTTTGGGTATTTCTTTATGCTCTGCTCTCCAGGCCTCGGCTAAGACCCTTACTCGCTGCTCTTATGAACGGGCAAAAGGAGCTTTCCTGATTCATCCAGCGATATTAGGCCTGTACAGAGGGGACAGGGTGCCTCTCACTCTGTAGGGCCGCTGGCCCCAGATCCTGCAACACTACGAGCACCATTAAGCTCATCGCCGTTGCCCCGTGAGCTGTTGACTCAGAAATGCGTCTTGTGGCTGCCAGACGTCTTCCTGTCAGTCTTTACCCTCGTTTACGAGGAGGATTGCACTCAATGACACCCTGAACTACCTTTTAAGTGCCATGATGCTCGTCACCCTTTCATCCTTTCCTTTTCTCCCTGTTTTTTGGCAACGCACTACCTTCGTGCATCACCATACTGGTCAGGTGATGCCCATGGGCGTGGTATTTCTTTGGTTTCAAGCCAAATCTGAAGAATTGGGGCGGATGAGGTGCAGTTGGAAATGGAAGTTTATTAAAGAAGGTTTTTTCAAGTCTACCTCTCTGTCTGTCTCTCTCTCTCTCTCTCTCTCTCTCTCTCTCTCTCTCCCCAGTTCATTCTGGTTTTCACAGTGATCCAGTACAAGCCCATCACCTACAACGACTATATTTATCCCGGCTGGTCTCTGGCTATCGGCTTCGCCATGGCTCTGTCCTCGGTAATCTGCATACCCATTTATGCCATCTACAAGGTCGTCCGGTCCCCAGGAGCCACCTTCAGAGAGGTACAGATGAAGCTCACGCAGATGCAAACGTTTTACCCATGAGTCTATTTAATTTGTGATTAAAATATTAGTTTAATGTTGAAATGGATACACTGGGTCAGAGCGGCGTGGTGGGAGGTGCATCTGCCCCAGAGCAGGAAGGTTTGCCTCCTTTTTGCACAGCCGTCCACTCTCTGCATGGGGTCAGTTTTCTTCCATACTCATGCAAATTCCGATGCCCTTGCCCTCCTTTCCCCCCCCCACCAGCGTTTGAAGAACGCCTGCCGCGCTGATCCAAACTGGGGCCCCGCCTTGAAAGAGCACCGGACGGGTCGCTACGCCGCCATGACCTCTGAAGACGCTGTGGAAGATTGTCCTCTGAAGGAGCGGGAGGAGCTGAAGGAGGAGCAGAAAGAGCGGAAAGATGACATCAGCCTCACCATCCAGGGAAGCAACGGCTCGACCACCACACACAACAACCCCAACCCCAGTGCATAAGCGACTCCCCCCGTGCCTCCCACGTCTCATCTCGTCCGCTTCCCTCTTCTCCTCCATCCTCACCGCGCTTTTCCACAGCCCTCTGTGGGGGAGATCCCATTCGCTGGAGACCTTTACATATTGTAAGGGCTTATTATATCTATCCTAACTTCTGTCTGTGTGTTACCTCTACATATGCTAAGGAAAACAAATGGGTCATCATCCAAAAGCTTTGGGTGTATGTTAAAGTGCGCGTGGGTGCGTGTGTGCTGTTAATTTGTTACACATAATTTAATAATAATGATGCAGTCTGGGGTCCTTTTTTTTGTAAGACGTGTATATTTCATCTCCATGTGCAGTTGAGGTTAAGTAGCGTCTGATGATTTTGTGTACATGGCAAAACTAGAGACACACACTGTTCTCCTTTATTCTACTATCCAGGCATGTTTATTGGATCGGAGACCTTTTGATAGAGTCGATTTACATTGTGATGTGATGCAGACATGCCGACGGGTGGGGTCCGCTCAGTCGTGTGGCCGGTAAAAGAGACAGAATCCATTCTCACCCTTGTGATATTGTAAGATTTGCAGCACACAGTGACCTCAAACATAGCTGATCTCCATTTAAGGCGAAGCAATTTATTGTTGTTTTTCTTTTTCCATGCTGCTTCTTTTATCAATATATTCTACAGTGCACAAATATTTAGCCAGTCCAGATGGGGGATTAACACTCTAGGCCGCTGTTTTTTAACCGTTTTCCTCTAAAGTTGGGTGGCTCTGATGCGAGAAATGATCATTCTGACTCCATTTTGACTCCATCCAAGTGTACTTCCGATAATACCAACAAAAGAGAGAAAAGTTTCTCAGGGTCCAAGTAAAGTACTCTGCTTTATTCTTGTGGAAACCCATCAAAGATCAAAACGCACGCGAAACAAGTGGATGCAACCACATTGAAGTGCCATCGAATTTTAAGTCTTCCAGGCATTATAGGAGATAGTTTGTATCATAGTTGTCTGTATGCCCCAGTCAGGCTTTTTACCAAACACACCAGAGCAGAGCTGCCCCAGGTTTTGGTAACTACCCTGTAAATCTCCAAGAGAAGACTAAGGCTGATGCCCTGTTTGAGTGATCTGATGGGAAATGTGCCAGGAAGCAGAGTGAAGCTGCTTGTAACTGGAAGAATACAGTGGAATTCAAATGTAGTTTTAAATGTAGTTGTATAGGATGAATCTCTCCTTCAGTTTTCACCTCAGTTACTAAATACTGGTAAATATAACATGTTTAACTTGTACAAAAGGAACGCACAACTGCAGATTTGCCGTGTTTACCCTCTCTCGTCCGTTACTCGGTGTGGTGGCCTTTTGCTAGGGACTAAATTCCGGTGGGTTCGCTCTCCATCCTCACAAATTGTCTGAGCAGAAAGGACAGGTCAGGTGATGTCAAGATTCTCCCAGCAATTCAAATCATGACACCTCAAAATGAGCTGGTTCCCTCAGTGGACAGGTCCACCCCCCGCCAGATGTGTTTGATTGGTCCACACCAGGACATCCGCAGAGGTGTCCCTGCTTACATTTCAGTCCAATCAGCTGTCTTTATGTGCTTTTTCTTTGCAACCTCCAGATAAACACATAAACTCTGGTTCTATCTGATATTCCCAGTCAGCTGTGAGAACATAGACATGTGTGTGTCTATCCAGATTAAGTCCAGTCCATTCAGTTTATGAGACGTAAACACCATCAAAGGATATGAATTCTAATTCCATTGCAATATTTTAGATCCTTTGTTTAAAAAGGTGAGAGTTTTTTAAAACTGACCCCACTTTAGTGTGTGAGCGTGTAAATCAAAGATACCAACTGTGATACAAACTGTTGTAGTATACATGCAAAACAAAACTGGTAAACTGGCCTTATAGTAGTTTTATGAATATCAATTTTCAGAGTTAATAAGCACAAACATTAACCTTCCTCGACAAATACGCAAAATCACGTCAAATTAGTGAGTTGTGGTTCGACATGTGTAGTTACACGTCTAATCCACTAGATGGGGATATGATGACACTCAGGGTAGTAACAAGTTTGAAGTAAACACAAAAAAAATGCACATCAGAGGGAAAAATTCCTGTTCTTACAGTTTTATGAAACTAACTATGAAGTGGAGATTATTGTGATGAGCAATTTTAAACTAAACACACACTAACAACCAAGTATTGCACAAGAAGCTGATGGGATTGTCGGTCAGGAACACTGGTCATTGCCATCAGAGATGAAATACTGTTGCTTGAGAGTTTGTTTCCCCAGCCTATTCACATGATGTATTTTCTGGTGTTTATTTTTGATTAAATTAATTCCAAACCAGGTGCTTTTTGAGACAACCAATACCATGAACGCTCCATCGGTTTCATCTGTAGGAACATGACAAACATCACAAAAATGTAAATCTGATCTTCTTGTTCTCAGTGTATTTGGGACAGCGTGTAGCTCAGTCTGTTCGCTCCTTGTAGATGCCTGTCTGGTGCCCTCATGCTGTAGTAAGTGATGTTATTGTGTCGTCTCTCCACACGTGCAGAAATACCAGCCCTCGCCACCTCTCCCCCGACTCTCCCTGCCTTTGTACAGTGATGTAAAAAACAAAAACATATATATATATACATACATACACACACACACACACACACATAATGGGACTGGTGTCTTCACCTTTTTCATTTTTTTTCCTTTTGCTGCTTTTGCAGGTCAACTGGGTGTGAGTGTGAATTCATTTTATTTTTGAAATTGTCATTTCTCCTAGTGTTGCTGTAGCCGGTATTCGATGTACTGTGTGTAGTGGATTAGCTCGTGCTGCTGAGCCTGCACGTAGAGCAGGTGTAGTGTCAATATTGCTGTCGACGTACCTCTAACCTACCAGATCTAAACGTATTCTGCTAGTAATATATATTCTATAGGAAAGTTTTGGGGGGGGGTCGTATGAAAGAAGTGACTCAAATGACACGTTCCACCTTCAGATGTTAATCCTCATTTGTCAGTTTAATGTCGTTTTCACACCATTTAACACCTTTCTGAAACAAAGCTTTGGGACAAAACTTGAAATCAAATAAACGGTTTGTTGTTGAAGTAGATGGTCGGTGGCCACAGCCACATTCTTTTCAGTTTTTTTATATATATTTTTATTTTTAATCTGTCATAGGCGTCATTTCATGCTGTCAATTAACACAACGTATTTGTTTTCTTGAAAATGTGCAAAATCTAATCAGAATTCCAGATTTAAAGAGCGGGATGCACTGCCAGGCGCTCCTGACAGATGACACCAGGTTCTGATGTATCTGTCTGAGCTTTGTTCCTGACGGCGCTGATCACGTCTGAAGGTTCGGGGGATTTTCTGCTGGTCGAAAAAGTGATTTTTATTTCTAGTTCCATTTTTATTTGCCAGGTTTTTGATTTTCTTTTGATGGCAAATTCCCCATTTTCTCACTGCTGCTCATAAACACATAATCATTAGCACTTTAGAAGAAATCATCTTTACAAGCTGCTGGAAAGGGTTACACTAATGGGAGAGAAACACGCTGTTGGGAGGACATCGTGTGTACTGGGAGGAGTGGAGAGAGCACAAACAGGAAAGAGCACATCTTCTGGTCCTCTGTATCATAGCTATCTGTCTATCTAACAGTGTCTGTTCTTCAACATTTAGGGCCAAATTCCATTGAAATGTTTAGTCCCGTCAGCTGTATATTGTTAACTGTTCAATTACAAAATGGTAAATAAAATCTATTTTAAAAGATCAGCATGCTGCACTGTGTTCTGTGTCCTGGAGAAAGCCGCCCAAAGCTGCACGTCGTTGGGCTGAGGAGGTGTCGTTGATGGAGAGACAGATGGTCCACAGGTGGATCACATCAGCGCTCATTTGGGCCACAAAGGTCATCAGCTGTTGCCAATCAGTGAGAAGGGTTCAAGAGGTCATAAAACAGAGGTTTTCCTGTTGGCTTGCTCAAGTCTGAAGCAATTTGGTGATAGAAAGCACATTCTGGAGTTGTTGCAGGGACTCCTTTTATTTTAAGGTTATTCTCTTATTTAATATATCAGAGGGGTAGGAGCTCTGGGAATCCCTGAACTGAGGTTATATTTCCCTGTGAAACACGCTCATCGCCTCTGTTAATGTTCAGCTTTGTAAAAGTCAGCTGAGTTAGTCTTAATGTTGGAAAAGAACACTTATTTTCAAATGTCTTCAGACTAAAACTGATAGCGTAGCAACATAAAGGATCAAGCTTTCTTCAAGTTTGTCCTACTACACATGCTGACAGAACAGTGTGCCATTGTAAATTATTTTTTTTTAAAGAAACGGGTCAAGATTCTGTGCTTGTTGACTCGCAAACCTGTGCTTGTTTGGGTTTTGCTCGACCTGTAGCGCCCCCTACAGGGGTGACGATGCCATGACTGCATGGGTCTGTGCATATTGAGAGCTATAAAAGAAGTATAAAGTAACAGCAGCACCTCTAGTTTACCTCCATCTGTATGATTTCAAAGCTCCACAAAATGACATTTGAGGTGCAATTAAAAAATGTAGTTCCATAGATTAAAACACTGAATGGTCTCTCAGATTCAGTCTCTTAATCTTCCCACATATAGAGATATAGCTGTGGGACTACACCTTAATTTAGATTCAGAGAGAAGAGAAGAACTGGGAGCATGTGGAAGCCGCCTCTGCAACTACATAATTACACAGCAAAAAGCTCAAACTGTGTGATAAAGACATTTTATTCCAGCACGAATTTAAACAGCTCCCACAGCTCCAGATTGGCGAGCGTTAACAAGCACTTAAAGTTGGTATGAAAATAAATACACAAGTTGAACACCTCTAACACTGAGTGTTGCACCACGAAGTCAGAAGTCCTGATAGTTGAATTGGGTCTGACGTCTGTGACCGTTTTAATAAGCACGGCGGCAACAAGCACTTCCTGTTTTCTGTCTCTTATCAGCAAACTCATCGGTTGTTCCATCAGTCTGGGGGAACAAACAGGCCGGTTTTAATTATTGTAGGAGTAAAGGTCATGTCCTCAGAGCGGCACTGCTGCAGGGGGCTGAAGGACATTTCCTTTTACCCTGGGGTAACTGCTACTTCTGACAGAAAGTAATTTACCTGCTTGGGCACCACTGAGGATGGAAGGTGGCTCCAGTTCCGCCTGCCCAGCTCAAACGTGTCCCTCTGGGTCACCATATTGCGCATCGGTCCTTGACTTGTGGCAGATGTAATATACGATGCTTGTGCAGTTAAACTTCCATTAAGAAGAGTCAGAGCAGACGTGAAGGAGGCCGATTCTGCTGGAAATGCCGCGCCAAAGCTGAGCGAACTCACAGGGATCCTTCATTTACTTCACAAAAGGAGGCGTTCAGTGTTAAAGTTTTTTTTTAAAAATGGCCACACTTTCAAGGAGTGATCAGTAATTTATGTGATTTATCACATAAAGGTGTCAAACACCGTTTCGCTGCAGGTTTTCTTCTATGAAGATTTGTAACCTCTCTGTTTTCTGTTTTTCATCCATCAACTGTAACACTTATATGAGGAATTTTCCGGTGACATTGAGTGAGATAAGTCACCTATCAATTTCAGGGCTGCAGCATGAAGACAGGCACCCTCATACCCCCACGTTCACGACTAAAGGGTCTCGTTCCAGGCAGGCAGTGGCAAACTGTGACACATCCTCAGAATTAGAAGTTTTTCATGCAGTGTTTCATTTTTTTTCCACGACCAATACACTACAAGAAACTCAAATTTCTATTTTGTCAAATTATTTTGAAAAAAAGACTCCCAATGTCCTCGAGTTTGGGAGGAGGCAAAGAAAACTCTGCACCATGGAAAAACATGGATTTGCTGTGAACACTGCCTCAAGTGGCCACTCTTATTACTGCAACCATTTCTGTGCATTGGTACAATAAAAGACATGGGTTTAGTATTTTTTGTTCATGCACTTCCATAATTTAAGCCTTATTACCATGCAGCACATCGTCACCCGTAGTGCCTTTATGTCTTTGAACATCCTGCTACATTTTCTTTCTTAAACAGGGTTTTAAAAAGAAAGGAAATGACTCTATTCTTGCAGCTTGTCTTTCGGCTTTGCTTGTTTTTTTTCTCTCCTTTTTTCAGGTGACTAAAGAACATGTGGGCTGTTAAAGGGGAACAATTCTGGAGCAAACAGAATGTACCAGCCTCATTGAACTGATGTGGCTCTGCCATTACTGAGGCTTTTACAACAAGAACTGCACGTTTCTATAACCGCTACGAGAGCGTTGCCTGTATTCCAAAAGGACGCCTTTGCTCTCCTGAGCAAGTCCTTCTGAGTTCTGGCAGGAAAGATTTCTGTGGGGAAATATGTGAGGAACTTTCACCGGTGCGAGGGCCTGTCGCCCTGCTGGACCCAGAAATGGGGTGAAAAATGAGCGTCCGCTGAATTCTTGTCTTTTTCCCTCCCCTCCAAAAAAAATGATGTATGGTTTCATCTGAGGAAATCAGAGGTAAAGTCCACCTCTGCCCGGCACAAATCACCTCGGGGGGCTCTGAATTTGGGATCACATCATGTTATGTTGCTGTTTGGAAGGAGACCACGGAATGGGATCCACGGATTGGTTTAAAAAAAAAAAAAAGGAAATGATGACTTTAGAACTAAGTTAAAGGTGAGAAGTTGCCCTAAAAGGTGAGGTGGCTGCTGTATTGTTAATTTAGGAGTAAATCGTTAAGGTTGACAACACCAGCCTCATTTCCACTGTCAGCGACCCTCTTAACGCTCCCCTCTGGCTCGCTGTAGTGCCGCCCTGCCCACATTGACTGATATGGATCAGTGGGTCTGGGGAGTTCGTCTTGACTGCAGGGGGCTGGGAAATGGGCTGTTCATCACTTTAATGGAAGAGTATTGATTGTGGTGCAGGAGCACAAATACTCGTCTGCAATAGTAATGGACTTCCTCAGATTTCACACATGAGGGGTTATCAGGGGGGATCGAGCAGCTGAGACACCTGTAACTCACTTCATTAGCACCTCTTTTTGTCTGTTTGCTCACAGACGGAACAGAAACGGCTTAATAACAACCCGCATTTGTCAAAATGCCTCCACGTTTTATATAATAGTGTGTGCAAAAAGGGCAGAAAAATACTGCTTATGGATGCTGCGATTTCAGGAGAAAAATGTCACCGACGGCTTTCTTCAACAATCGCGGCTCCTCTGTAAGTGTCAGCTGTGAGGTCAGGAGCTTGACAGGCGACATTTTTCTCCCCATCGGACAAATTTTTGACACGTCATTTCTCAGGAGGGGGAATTTCGATTTATCTCCTGGAATGATGGTGGAAAAAATGGCATAAATCTTCCACGACACTGTAAAAAAAACAGAAATGGTTAAGAGTTCTGATCCTTTATCCTGGTGTGTGTGTGTGTGTGGGGGGGGGGGGGTGTATAAGCTGCTGCTGTTGACCTGCAAACATCAGCGGCTGCGGGGTGAGTGTATCTCTCTAATCTCTTCATTCTGTGATCTCAGAATGACTGCCATCTGTCAAGGTGTGAGGACCACAGCGATGGAGGGAAACACATTCATCTGCCTCTTTGTGTGTGTGTGTGTGTGTGTGTGTGTGTGTGTGTGTGTGTGTGTGTGTGTGTTGTGTGTGTGTGTGTGTGTGTGTGTGTGTGTGTGTGTGTTTGTTGTGGTATTTGCAAATGCTAATAACATAAGACTGTCTCAGTCTGCGTTTGGTTTTATTTGACAACCCCCCCCCCAGTGATTAGGGGAACAAATGCCTGCCCGTCCCTTCAAAGCTGTTGTTTTGGCAGCTATAAAGCTTTCCGCTCATGCACACGGTCCTCTGGGAGATCACTGCTTAACAAAGAGTGTGTTTGTGTGCTTGTGCATCACTAATTCTAATGTGGGAGGAGAAAAAAGAAAAGGTGGATTTTACTCACTTTGCCTTTTATTTATATCAGTCTGCAAAATCCAATTACCCCAAGCTGCCCAGGTGCACGCCAGCTTCTCCTTCACCACAGACCAGACAGACAGAGGGGGAACGCTATCGTTGCCATTTTGAAAAATGGATCTATTCCAGCAGCCAAAGTTGTGCGTTTCCCGCTGACAGGCTGCTTGTGATTCCGTTGCACTCCCGCGCGCTGGTGTCTTATGATTCAGGCATCTGTTACCTGCTACTTTTGAAGGGAAACAATTTCCCGTTTGCCTACTTGAGCGGCCAACGAGAGTGGCGTGACAACAAAGACGTGACATTAGAATGCACACGCGTCTTCATCCCCCAGGAGGAGGCCCTTCTTCATGTAGACAACATCCTTAGAACACAGGATTGCTCAAGAGCGCCTTGGCAGGCAGACGGCGTGCCATCCTGCGACTTTCCTGGGGATTCAAACCTGCAACCGCACGAGCTTCACAGGCTGAGCTGCCGTTGCCGTCATTTTCGTTTATGGCCCATAAACTAGTTACGTTTCTGACCCAATTTATGCCAGTTTGTGCGCTCAAATAGCCTCGCGAGTTAAGATTTGATATTTGTTGTTTCTCCTTGGAGCCGAAGAAAGTGAGAGTTAAGAGCATCAGGAAAAGATGAAAGACGTGGAAAGGCTGGTGCAGACGTTGGAGTGTAATGTTAATTATCCTGTGGGTTGAAAGGGGCCCGCGGTGGCCCGGAGGAGGAAGGAGGAGATCATTAAAATCCTCGCTCAAACAGATACGACAAAATCAAAGACGCATTTACAAAGCCAACGATTGCACCTCCGCTTGCAGGAGAACCGAGCACCTTAGCGCTAAAGCAGCTAAATGTGGGTCAGCTCGCGTTCCAGCATTACGCTGGATCATCTGGACTTTAACAGCCTGGAGTGGTTTCAGGACCTGAAGATCTGTGAGGCTTTTGGCTTCTTTGAGCTGAGGTTGGACAGGTTTAATTACGCTGTAGAATCAAGTTGAATTCTCTGAATGCTCAAAGGTGTCCACATAAAGTGTTTTGGATATTTTATGGCCGGCGCCGCTGGAAGGGAAGTCAAATAAAGTCGCTGGTTTACACGTATGGAAATCCTGCTTCCACCTTACATCATTTCAACTTTCTACTTCCTGGAAATGGAATAAATTAAAATCTAATGAGTAAATGTGTCAGAGTCTGAGCTGAAGCCTTGGTGGATTATGGCATGCACGACGGGCTCAGATGGGTTTTGAGGTGGAATGGTTCTGATTTGTGTCACTTATGTCACAAATCCAGGATATGTGAGTCATTTGTCCTGGTGTTGTGCTATAATGTCCAGTATTTGTAAGACTTTTGGTTTGGGTTTTCAGTCTTCGTACTTGCTTCCCATTTATAAGGCTTCTCTCCACTCAGACATTCTTCTAACACTTGTTTTTGTTTTCACTATCATTTCCTGTCTTTATTGATTTCCTGATTGATCGTGTTACACCTGTGTGGCCAACAGCCTTCGTCCTCCAAAGCCTGAGTGCTAAGCCATTGTTTAGCTTGCCTTTATTGAGCGCATTTTTACTGTTTTCCAACTTTGGACTCATCCTCATATCTTTCTTGTAAACATTTTGTGTGCTACGTACGTACAGGACGGGGTGTGATGCATCTCAGCTGTCCTCATTGTTGTTGCCTGCAGCATTTCTCACAGAGCTTCTATCTTTCCTGGGGAACACACAAATGAGAGAAGAAGAACGGCCCTAGCTGTTAGCGTTATTATGCTATTCATCTTGACGTAATGAAGGCCGATCATTGTGTTGGCTAATAAATACTGCAGGCCCTCAGTAACACAGATGTTTACCGCTGTATCCTTGTTTTTCCAGCTGCTGTGAGAGTTACCATCGTTCGCCCTGAAGCCCCAGTAACAACCCCAGCGCCGGCACGGCGGCACCATCTGTGCTGGAAATCGTAAAGAAATCTTTATGTACAATTATCAGGGGCTTGTGAACGGACAGATAAATTCTCTGTTAAACAAGATCCTGTGCAGTGATATTCTGGAGAGCAGCTGAGAAGGCGACCCGGCCACAGTCGGAGGTGAAAAGCACCGTTTCAGTTCAGGATTTGACTCTTTCAGGCTGACCTGGTCCTAATTGCAGTGGAGGGCAATTAAAGGAGGCCACATGGTACAAAAGCTACAGCGTCCAGGTGATACCAGCAATTATCTTGCTGATTCTTCCTAATCAGGGTTCTGGGGAATGTGGGAGACCAACCACGTGGTCACGTGATGACAGAAACACACCGAGGAAAGGTCACCAGTCCATCACTCAGACACCCTCCGCTCACATTCGTTCCTTCCAGCGATACAAGCTGGAGAAGAGCATTTATTGTTGCTGCAAACAGCCTCACAACTCCCACTTAATCTCGTCATCAGGAATCAGAAGCCTTGGCCCTGTTGCGCATCAAGTAATCGTTTCCCCACTAAAATAATGGGCGTGGCTTTATGGCCTAAAGCTCGCTGATGTAACACCGTGGACGCGTCAGTCTGGCCGGAAGCTTTCATAATAAAAGGCAAGGCGACTGTCCGTGGTTCTGAAATTCGCCCACGTTCCGAGAGCGTTTTGGAAATAAAGCGCAGCACTTTGTTGCACTTTGCTGCAATTCGGCGCCGCAGATTTCAATCCAGCCCGACAAAAACAACATTTCTGATGCTTTGAAAGTAAAAGATTAAGGAGGCGGTCACTCTTCTGTTTCTTGTTTTTTGAATATATATTGAGGGAGTGCGTGTGCAGGAGAAAGGGGGGAGGGAAGCAGGACGATTACAGTCGGTCGCTGCTGGATGGCAACATCTGCGCCGAGGTGGAAGAAACTCGGGAAAAAACAAAATCCAAACCGCGAAACATCTGTGGTGGCGAACTAAGTGGTGCGCCATCGGCTCTGACGTGCAGGTTTCCACCGACTCTCCACCTTCACTTGCGATGGGCGAGCAGAGCCCGCGAGGAGCGTGAACCGCTCCGCAGTCTGGAGCGCGCCGGTACGGAGCGCAGCCACGGAGACGCAGCGCCGGCTGCTCTGCTCGGCCGTGGTCTCGAGCGGGGTTCCTCTCATCGTTCCAGCTGCATTTCTTCGTCGCCAGACCGAGAGAAGAAACTGGTGCCGGGACCAAGTGCTCGCGCGCACGGAAGGAAGCGGTAGGTTACAGTTACCGAGAGGGCAGCGTGCGCTGGGGAGAGTCAGGCTGGTTTTTGTTCTTTAAATGCAAATCTGAAGAATATGGGATCGCACGCAGGCACGCATGCACACGCAAACGCGCACCCTTACAGACATACATGTGCGTGTATACAGGTGTATGCGCAAGCATATAGGTGCCAGTTTGGGGTGATCGCTTGATTGGAGTGAAACAAAAGATTGGAATTGTGTGTGTGTGTGTGTGTGTTGTGTGTGTGTGTGTGTGTGTGTGTGTGTGTGTGTGTGTGTGTGTGTGTGTGTGTGGTTGGGAGGTGATGTCTTCTAAAAGTTAAAGTCATTGCGTATTTGTGTCTTAATGGTAATGATACTGATACGGAATATAATTATAATTATTACTGATCATTTTAGACCACATCATTATTTGTTTAGTGTGCGCGCGTCTGTGCGCGCGCGTCTGTGTGGTATAGCTGGGATATAATCTAATTAACACCTCTTTGTCAGTGAGGCTGTTATTGTTGCCATGTGTACTCTGGTAACTGGAGCTCCAGTGACAGCCGGTATGAACCAAGCAAGCATCCGGTTGTGTTGTCATTAAACGGGCTGTTTGTTTGTCTTATCAGTAATTAAAATTGGGAGTGAATGTGCCTCAGCGGTAATGATGTCAGCTGCTCATTGTGCTGCGGTACACAACTGCCTTCATGTGAGGACACAGTCGAGTTGTTGCTGTTGCAATGTGTGCACAGGATCAGTAAAAACAACAACGTGTTTATTTGCTAATGTTGTCCTGCAAAGGAAAGAAAGTGAAGCGTGATGAAGATCACCGCTGAGCTCACGTCACATTCCGAAGCTGGCAGCAATATTACGGCGACGTGCCAGGAAGAGATTCCGATTAGGCCACTGTAATATCCATCCCACACATGCTTCCCTGTCCTGACACATGAGTGATGCGCTTTTTTTAACCTACAATGTGCGACTTTAAATGCGCCCCTGTCGGCTTAGTTGCTATTCTGTCCATGCAGCAGTGTGCACACAGAGCTCAGGTCCCCACATAGGGCCCTGTTTGTTAAACTCTGGGAGTGGGGGTATCAGTCTTGTGTGGGCAAATCCATATGGACAAGTGGATTTCTTATGCCTGCAGAGGTGCTAAATTTTTCATTGGCTTCCGTCTAACAGACAATGAAGGAACTCTTTCATGGCTGCCACCACGAAGCATCCCTGAACCCAGGGTGAAATGGCAAAGATCATCTTGAAGCAATCCTTTTTCCTCTTTGCCATTATTATGCAGATAACAGCAGCAACACAGCCAGGCGTTATTAGATGCCCAGCACTCACGAAGTCGATAACATTCCGTCAGGAGGCGCGCTCAGTTCCATAGCAACAAAGAAACACACTTAATATCCCGCAGATGCAACTGCACAGATTTTTCGTGAAGTGCAATACAGGTGGTAACTGTTGTCACTGAAGCATTGTGAGGCGTTAATTTCCCTCCTGCACACATGCTCTTATCGCCACTCCAGCAAATCCCGGACAATTTAGGCCATGAAAAACAGAATCTAATGTTC
This sequence comes from Takifugu flavidus, assembly GCF_003711565.1. NCBI lineage: Eukaryota > Metazoa > Chordata > Actinopteri > Tetraodontiformes > Tetraodontidae > Takifugu > Takifugu flavidus. The sequence goes on along the minus strand of NC_079534.1, from coordinate 3,577,724 downwards.
CAGCTTCGCTCATTTGGAACACTGACGGAAACACAACCTCGCAGCATCTTGAAATAAACCGATACAAAGTCATTCCTGTGAGCACTCGCATTAAAACTGCGGAGATAATTAAAAAGGAAAAGGCTCGTTCGGATGAAGCGATTCTCTTCATCCATCTTCCCACCTGTCTGATCTCATTCATCCATTCTAATAGGAAGCAAAACTACTCCGCAACTGTCAGATGGGGTTGTTTGCCTTCCCGTTTTGGCTTCCATTCTTCCCCGCTCCCTCCTGCTCCCCTGCAGCCGCTGACATAAGGAGCAACAGACGTCTGGTGCGACCACATTGATGGAAACTGTACAAACGAAATAAATAAAAATCAAACTGTACTCAGACTGCTGTGGCATTATCCGGCCGAGCGTGCGTTGTGCAGCCTTCCAGATGACGCCACTATTAATGAAATTCCTCTGATCGATGGCTTCAAGGCGCGTTTGCGATTAGAGAGGGGGCAGTGCAGGCGTGAGCGAGGGAGAAAGAAAGAAATTCTCCTCGGTTCTGCTTCAAAAACCGGAACAGTTTGTGAAACTAATGTTTGCTGAACGCCCGGAGACCGGCATTGCTCAAGACTTACTCCATTTCTGTGCATCACACATAAATATGGCTTGTTTGGTCCCAGAATGCCAGCGCCCCCCCACCCCCAGCCCACGTTTACCTATCAAGGACATTAACTGCCCACCTAAATTAGCCTAAGCTTGTTTAGAAACAGCATTCCTGCCTGTACTGACAGAGTATTTGGTTGGTGTTGTTTTCTTCTTTTTAAAAAAAAACCCTATTTGATTTGGTTTGACTGTGATTTCAACCTGGAACCAAAGAAAACTTGTGAGAAAAGGAAGGATTGCACAGCAGATGTCACTATGATGGGGATGGAGATGGAGATGGAGATGGAGATGGAGATGGAGGGGTGGTCGTTCTCACTGGCATCAAAATATAGCATTATATCAAGTGGACCATCTGCCGGTATAGAAATCCTTTTGGAATATTTTACACCCAAATTAACATCCGGTTTGTGTCAAATTCCCTTTTTTTCTTACCTTTTCATGCAGTTATTATTTTCTAAAGCAAACAAACAAGAGGAAAAATGATATCCCTTCAGACATAAACGTGGGGTGCAGAGCAGTGACGCGTGGCTTTTAAAAGGTCCTCATTCAGCATTTTAATTAAAAGAGCAATAGTCAATTAAGGAATCCTGGTTGCCTGGTTCTGGTGGCTTGTGTCATAAATGTTAACAAGATATTAACAAAAGACTGATATATTAATGGATTTCACTCCAGATTGTTCACAGTCCTCCATCAGAGGATAAATGTCAGGCATTAAGAGGGATATTCATAACCCAGAAGCACAAAATCTGTGCTTAATGATGGAATTTTTAATAATCTATGAAGCTCTAGTTAATGACATATTGACTACAAGTAAAGCCTAAAGGCCGTGTTGCCGTTTGAAATGCAGATTTTTAGAGTTTTGACACACATTCATATTCAGAATGGCCCTTTTTATGGTGATGTAAAAGCATTTTGAATGTAACGGCGTTATCTTTGCTTTGCCCTGTAAACAAATGAGTGGAAGGACGTCAGCAAAAGTGAGCTTTGAAAGTCCCTGTATCACGTTGCTATTGTTCCAGGATGGTTGTAATGGATGGCGAGTTCGCAAAAGTTCATAAAAGCAAATCTTGGATAAAAAATTGCTATTGATTAAGCAGTCACACAGACGCTATTGTGTGCTTTCACGTCTACATTAGCAGCCACAAATCAAACTAAAGCTTAATCATCGCAGCACTAAAAACACATGGAGCCTTAATGGTCACTAAATGTGGTCATTTTTCTAAATCATTAGACTCATGGGTGGAGGAGCCGAGGTTGGAGGCTGCGGCTGTGTGCGCATGGCTGGGTTAAAGTTTTCAAAGAACCATTTTACACCAGTTTCTGGGTTGTTGTGAGCCTCGGCGGGCTTTATATCAATAACCTTTGATCTTTTCTGCTGGCCAGCTCCCATTACCCACCGCAGACCTGCCACAGCCGCTCATCACGCAAAGACGGGAAGATTTATAGAGTTTGTCTCAGCACACAGGGACAGACTGAAGGCGTTAGACTAAGTGCTCTGCTGGGAGAGGCTGCAGCTCAAGGCGCAGCAGGCGCCCCCTATACCTCCACGCACATCTGGAAGCTCCGTGCCTCCGTTTGTTTTGTTCCGTTGAAACGCAGACATTAACGTGGCCCCTTCACACGTTTGCTTTCATGTGGAAAATCGATGGCTGCAGAGCCGAGTCTGACAAAGTAGAACTGGAAAAATAAATCAATGCAGCCTTATTAGCCGAGCACAGCTTCCTTAGCCGAAAACGAAAAGAAAAATCGTGTTTGCGTGCGTGAAAGTGCGTTTGTTTCAGATTTGCGTTTGTGAGCGATGAGGCCGCTGCTCGTTGCGGTCAAGATGTGCAAGTGCATGAGCAGGTGTGTGCTTGCGTGAGTGTGCGCCCATGAATGCTGGTGCCGGTGCTTGTGTACAAGTGCTACTTGCTCGGTCGTGCTCTGCATGATTATGAGCGCGTGCATGTGTTTTTGTGTGCACGGCGGAGACTATCACTCAAAGTCAGCGTGTTTCTCTTGGGCTGGTGCCACGGCGGCCTCCGTTTGCCTTGGTCCTGGTCTATTTGCGGACAAAAGGATGCTCAGAGACAAATGATTTAGCACCTGTCAGTCAGAGCAGAAGGACAAGAGATGAAAAAAGAAAGAGGTCATCCTGCGGGGCGGGGGGGGCAAAATGATGGAGGCTTGGAGACCATCAGCAAAGTGAGCTTGGAGCTAAACAACTGAGGAATGGGGGGTGGGAGGGGTGAGATGATAAAGTTCAGTCCCTTAAATTTTAAAATGTGGCTTCGGGTCATCAAATAGTCCCTGTGAGCATTTCTCCACAGGAAATGACAGTTTTAATAGATGCGTGGTTTATGCTCACTGCCACAGGATCTGTGTCTGGCCTTCGGGTGCAAATGTGCCCTCACTCCACGGGTAACCATAACAACAGATGAGGTTAACCTGTACCAGGGGCAGCACAAGTATGTGCACTTTGCTTCTGCCTCCAGGCCTTCTGGCCATCTCCTGTGCATGCAAGGCTTCGACAGCCAAAGTAATGGGGGCAAAAACAAATCCTAACAGCAGTATCTGTTGTATATGACAATTTTCCATGACAGGAAAATGAACCCAGCCAGAGAGCGACTGCTCTGCAGGGGATGATTTGTGTGGGGTGTTAAAACAAATCACCAGGTCAAGAACGAAGCAGCAGTTGTAATTTGTGAAAACAAGCTCCAAGCTGGTGAATTCCGGTAAAAATGATTGTTAGCAGGCCCGCATGGCGAGGATGCGTATTAGGAGGCCAGCACTAGCGCTGAATACCAAAGAGGCTTCATGATGTGCACTTTATTAGATTCCTTTTGGCGTTTGTTGACTGACACATGCCCTTCCAAGTTTTCCAGCTTCCAATTCTTTAACGGTCTCTAATCATCAATTTACATATTTTTACAGTCAATACCCCCTGTTTTGCTGACCTGGATTTTTGAAAGCAAACAAAACAGCCCCCCTCTATTACGACCGACAGCGCCAAGAGCGGCTTAGCTAACAACCATCTGATTGTGAAGATTACGTGTGTTCTGCAGAGGATTACCGAGACCGAAATAAACAAATTGACCTCTTCCTGCTGAAATCCCACATTGGTATGACACGGAAGATGAGAGCGGGGGCAAACGGAATCTGAAAGAACAGAGCACTGGGAGACAAGCCCCAGTGAGCAGCTTATTGAAAGAAACCATTATTCATATGACGTGTGATTGTTGTCTTGTGTCTTCTTTTTGGGGATGCTATGAAGGTTATTCCTGTCTCTACATCGCCTCTCATAAAGAGATGCTAAACACATGGATTTACAGGCTACCTTCTCTTCAGGGCTGTCATTTGTGCTGTTCACTCTAACAGCAGCATGTTTTGCATGTCGTTCCCTTTGGAAAGCTTATTTTAGCCACGACATTGTGTAAAGTAGCTAAAGTTCAATAACAACCCAAGGACTTCTTCAATATTCAATTTGGAGACGTGCCGCCTAGCGTTACAAGACACACTTCTCTCCATGCTTGTTTGGAAGGTTGGAGAGGAGCTGGCATGCTTGTCATAATAAGTTTCTCTGCTTCTGCTGAGACAAATTGGTTGGAAAGCTTATGTAGGTCACATTGTATTAATCAAGAGGGCCATCCTTTTAAATTCACTGAATCAAAAATGCCATATTAAATTCCAGTTTAATGCTCATTTGCTTAATAATGTAGCACACTGAATAGTAGAAAAAGAAGGCAATTTTAATGCCCTAACAGTTTTCTCAATTAAAGTTTCTAGGCTGGAATATAAGCCAGCAAATGAGACACGCTTGATATCAGCCTGACAGAATAGTTCAAACGGGGCCAGCGCAATCTTCATGGCTCAGTTTTTTCAGATTGTGGACGCCGTCTTCACTCTGCTGTAATTGGATCAGAGTGTATTCCAATAATTAATAAGCTAGAAATAGCTCCATGTCATTCGGGAGGGCGGGGTCAAAACGTTATCAATAAGTCTGCAATCGCAAGTAAATGAAAAGTCTCACCAGACCGAGGAGCCCGACCCAATATGCTGGTATGGCAAAGGGGGAGTGTTTCATCACAATGGGAGGCGGTAGATTGGATCAATTAGTCACCTGCTTCTGTCTGGATGGAGACTATAGAAGAAGGCAGGCGGCTTCACAAAACCCAATAAATCTACCTGCCTGTCAGCGGAGTAGGACGGCAGGCGCCGCGCGACATTTCAGCCCGCGTTCCGGTTCCAGCTCTGCTATCTTCGTGGGATCTGATGTACGCGAACATTTGTGAAAACCGTGAGGCTGCTGCAGGTTTGACATGACCAGCGGAGCTGAACAATAAATCCCTTCTAGGCTGTAGTGAAAAAAAGCAATGTGTGAGGACGAGTTACTCCACGGCGGGTTTCATGCCAAAGGGAGACGCTGCTGCAATGTGCTGCAAGCCCCAAATGGTGGAATTTTGTTGAATGCTCCGGGTTACCTGACGCTCGAGGGCTGCTCGCGGAGGCAAATGTGTTTCCTGCAGGTGACAGGGGTCAGTAATTGCAGGCATGTTTGCAAAGATGGCGAGACCCAGAAAAACGGTGAAAGTGTTCGCATGTATTAAAATGACAAGAGAAGCTCTTCAGGCAACCTGTGTATCCCTCATTAATCTTTACATATTTAATTAATTGAGTCCCAGTGTAGACGCTGCCACAGCTCCACTAAATAGACGTACAACAGAACAGACAGCAGACAATAGCACAGACCTGCTTTAGAGCCCCGCTGCTTCTTTAGCAGTCTTTCCTCGGCAATGTATCAGCAACTTTATTTTAATGAGCAAAATGCATTTTGGCTTGCCAAGGGTGTATTGATCGCTATGTTCTTCCTCTTCTGTCCTGCAGAAAGAACAACAGCAGACTTTTAAATCCACCATGGACCTCAGGTGGTTCCTCAGCCTGGTCATCATGGCCTGTGTCCTCCGGACAGCTCCGGGATGCCCCTCCACCTGTCGCTGTTACAGCCTCACCGTGGAATGTGGATCTCTGGGGCTCAAAGTGATCCCACAGGGCCTCCCCTTTACCACTGAGGTCAGTTGGCCAATCGACATTAAGTGAGGCCACATAGCTGCCAGGGCTGCGCGCTTTCCGCATCAGCAGATCTGCATCGACGCAGCTCCCACTCCGATCCATTCTTATTAACCTGGAATCCTTCTGGTTAATCTATTGAGGCTCACCCATTTTTGCGTCAGCCTAAAGTTGGGGTTGAACTAAACCCTGGCACATCCTCTGAACACATGTTGAGAAGCTGTCCAATGTTGCCACACACCCCATATTAATATAAAACAGGAACCAAATATTACAAATACTTTCATTAATCTCTATCTAATTGATCTTCCTTTAGTTCAGTCTATATTTCCATCCAGCCAAAAGGAACAGTAGCATTATGGGTGGAGCCCACAGTCTTATACATTGTTAATCTACCAATACAAACACCTTCAGTTTAAATTCCTGTTAGTTCTGTTTTGTTTGTTTTTTAAAATAAAGGATTTATTTATAAAATATACAGTTTCTGTCACCACTGTGTTCTCCACTGTTTGTCTTACCAGATACAGCATAAACCTCTCCATAGAACAGTGAGTGTGGATAAATATGCCCCCAATGTCCATGTAATCTCAGCAGAATTCATTTTTCTCTTCAGTGAACATGACACAACAGACTACCCTCACTTTCTTCTACAAATCAAAAAGTGCTTATACGTTCGCTTCTTCCAATTCCTCTTGACAGGATGTCCTTCCTCTCTCCCGCAGACTATTTTCCTTCAGGACAATGCGATCGTTCAGATCCGTCTGCAGGATCTGACCAGGTTGGGGAGCCTGCACTATCTCTACCTGCAGAATAACAGCGTATCTGCCGTAGAGCCCGGGGCATTTCTCAGTCAGGGGCAGCTGCTAGAACTGGCCCTCAACGGCAACCTGATCCACCTGGTCACCGCCGACATGTTCCGTGGCCTGGAGCACCTTCGGATCCTTTACCTCGCTGGGAACCAGATCACTCGAGTGCAGGACCACACCTTCAGGGGACTGCATGTGAGTGGTGTGATGAAAAATTAACACGGTTGTGAGGATGTTTAATCGTGTCTGCATTAACAATTGTCTTAGAATTCTCATTCTCTTTGTTGTATTTCTGCCTGCAGCGTCTGCAGGAACTCCATCTACAGGAAAACAGTATAGAGTTGCTGGCAGAGCAAGCCCTGTCTGGCTTGTCGTCCCTGGCCTTGCTGGACCTTAGCAAAAACCACCTCCGTACCTTGGGCTCCTCCTCTCTCAAGCCACTTGTAAGCCTGCAGGTGCTGAGGGTCACAGGTATTTAGAACAAGGACAGAATTTCTCCCGCATGAACCTGCTCGTCTGACCTGGCTCAGTGTGAAATCTTGATCTTGCTACATCTATTTCTGATCATTTTATGCTACATTGTATAAAATATGCTGTGTGTCTCGTCGTCTCTGCAGAGAACCCCTGGCGCTGTGACTGTGCCCTGGGCTGGCTAAGGACTTGGATCAGAGACTATGGCCAGCGCCTGTTGAGTTCTGCCGAGCAGCGTCGGCTGATGTGCTCTGAGCCACCCCGTCTCTCTCACCTCAGCCTGGTGGAGGTGGCCCCCAACAGCCTGGTCTGCATTCCCCCTGTCGTGCAGCTTGAGCCCAGTCACCTGACTGTGAGACTAGGCGAGAGCCTCCGTGTTTCTTGCCAGGCATCAGGATACCCTCAGCCTCAGGTGACCTGGAAAAAAGCCTCCCATGGTAAGACGCAGTTATCCTCTCAAGGCTTGGTCCAAGAACTGGGACCCAATGGTGAGTTCTACAAGCCTGGGGTTGGTGGCGTGGTTACAGCTCTGCCCAGTAATGGCGGGATCAAGATTGGAGGCAGCAGAGGAGTCCAAGGACTTGTGCGTGGAGTTGAGGAAGGCGGTGAGAGGGATAGCTTCGATCCAGACCTGGGCAGTGGTATGCTGTTCCTCAGCAATGTAACTGTAGCACATGCAGGCCGCTATGAGTGTGAAGCCTGGAATCCTGGTGGCGTGGCTCGAGTTACCTTTCACTTAGCTGTCAACATGTCCTCTTCCTCATACTCTTCCCAGATTTGGCCTCGTTTGAATTCACATTCCTTTATTTCCTCTTCATCTAACTCCTATTATCAGCCCGAAGTTCTAGATGTCAACCAAGAACCACTCTATGAGCAAGAGAGCATGGACTTCAGCGCTCTGGGCCCAGCTACTCAGACAGCCATTGCTGTCGGCATCTCCTTGTTAGCTCTCACCGCAGTTCTCCTTTTGATCATGATCTACACGCGTCACCAACAGTACCAGAAAGAAGAAGGTGGTGCTTACTGCGCCAGCAAGGAAGAGAGCATCCTTTATGCCAACGATTATTCAGATGGCCCCACCACCTTTTCACAGCTAGAGGATTACCGTGATGACCAAGGCCATGAGATGTACGTGCTCAACAGAACAAATCCCATCCTGGGCTCCAGTTCGTCCCGCTGTGCCATGATGAGCAGGAAAGGTATGAAAGAGGCTCTGCTGGAACACGAAATGGTGCAGACACTGAGCCGATCAGCAGGAATGAGCCTTCGCAGAAACCCAGCGGATGGAAGAGAAGGACCCCTAACAGCGGGCCCAGAGGAACTTTTTCTGAGTCAGAGTCTTCTTTTTGGTTCACAGGTTGCCTATGAGATTCACTGCTAAAGGTCTTGATTGTGCCCATACGTGAAACGTAACGTTGAAGGACTCAATGCGGTCGCAAAAACAGCTTAAGAAGATAGCGTCGTCTACAAGCGGGGAAAGGGTCTATGGTTGCTATGGGAAACCTGGCACTACTCGCGTATGATACCAGTCATTGTTACCAGGAAAACAACCCAAGGCTGCCATTATTTAAAGTACTTATTAACCTTAGAACCATCAGGCACGTTAAGGATGGCAGTTCAACATAATCCTCACAAAAGACGCAGCACAACGATCGTTGGACCTCATTCACCAAGTGTGTGTAGGGAAAAAAAAAAAAGGTTTCACTCTTTGTGAAAACATTAAAATGATACAGGGATGCTTTTTTCAGCTATCGCCAATATTTACGGATACTCTCGAATGCTGTCGCACTTTTGAAAGTGCTTCTTGTAGGAAACAGGGTCATGTGGCGTCCTTGACGAGTCTCTGGCACGAAGCTTTCGTTTCGTCTGCTCGCCGTCCCCACCGAACATAACTGACGCGACGTTACATTCATGCGACGCTCCAGAGACCGAGCTTCATCCCATGATCTTTATTTATTTTTTGTTTATTTATTTATTTAGTGTGATTTAGCACCGCTTGTTTTGCCACTCGTATGCAGCTCACTCCCCCCAGCAGTAACCATTTGTCACCTTGTCAGTATTCATCTCTTGCAGAGGCATAAATAGGGACAACTAGCACACACTTCCAGTCTAGGAGGAGATTAATCCAACTGAGATCGGCTCTCTGCTCTCTACAGTATGCTCTTAATCTGACAAAGAGTTTTCTCAAGAATTTACTTCTGAATTCCGTAAAAAAAACCCTGGAAGGTATTGGTGGATGAGGACCACTGTTGACTAAACTACAGTTTCACTTTTGTACTTGTTTTAATTGGTTTTGTACTGTGTATTTGGTCTGTGTTCTGTGTAAATAAAGCAGTCTTATTTTGTGAGGTACACACGTTTTGTGGCTCCTCTCGCAGTTCCCTTAAGTGATCCTCTCACTGAAACTGCCCCTGACTCATTACCATCTGTGAGGGTGTGTGTGGGAGGATCCGTTCGGAGAGGTTCATTTTCAACGGAGCTGCATGTGTTACTTTTTTTTAAATTTAGATTCATTTTACGAATATGCCTACATGTTTTGCCACATTAATATTTCTATGTCTAAAAATTACCTTGGCTCATTTTATTGGGACAAATCTGTAACACTGATTTTAATGTGAACATGGTCTGTCTTAGTTTTTTTTAAATAATAAAATCATTAAAAGAGTCTTTTTCTGGTGTATTGCAGCTCCTTTGCTTTACAGACTCAGAGTCCTTTTTTTCCCTTTTTAATCCATGAAATGTGGGTGGGGAGTGTGGAAAAAAGTGGTTTGATACAGAGGCCAAGGCTTTTAGCTACAGTGAAAGAGCACTTGGATCACAAAGTCTACATCCTGCTCCATGCACATGGTGGTGGGCTGTAAAAGAGTTTTTGATCTGCTGCCATGCACAACAAGACCAGGGGGCATATTGATTGTGATATTAAAAATGCCAATAATCTTGTAAGACGAGTGTTTGTGTATTGGACCCAGATAAAGACGACTCAAAGGCATATTCCCTGTCATGAACAAAGGCGTACAGTGAAATCACACGTTCTGGACGTAGGCTTACGCTTAGGAAATAAAGATCAAATGCTGTGAAGTTCAGGGGAAGTACAAGTTGTTTTAATGGAAACACAAAAAAATAGCATAAGCAGCACTCATTCAAATGATTCTTAAGTTCAGATCTATTCGTTACTTAAGTGTCTTGCTTTAAAAACATTATCGCTCAAATTCTCCATTTTCAATTTATTTTTGTCGTCCCCCCACTGCACTGATGAAGGGGCCTTCAGGTATTGTTAGTCTACCTTTTCTTCCTCTTTCAACCTTGCTTTGAGGTGGAACTTGTGAACATACGCGGAGAAAAGGGACGGCGTTCGAGTGGAACATACAAGAGAATACCTTTGCTATGGCAACACGGACACGTAGCAGATCTGTTAGTTCAATAAATCTGGCAGATGAATAAAAAGATACATGAGGCAATGAATAATAACTCATGCTGTTGCTAACAGTCTTAGCACCACCACCCTTCATGGGGCAAATTTCCTGGTTAAAGTATATGAAAAGACACACGGTCAGATCAGTATTTTAACAACACTAAAAATCCCATTCATTTGGGGGGCTAATTCTCAAATGCCATTATTCAACGCAGCATTATTCACGAAGAGCCATGCTGTCCCCACAGTCTTCCCCTCCTCCAGCAGCACCATCACAGCCAGCCATCACGCTGGCCCCTCTGCTCCAGCAGCTCAACGCGTGATCAATAGCTGACATTCAAATCATTTAGCTGCCTCCTGTTGCCAGCGTGAAGCTGCTGCTGCTGTATGGAAAAACAAACGCAAACTAGAACAGTTCATGCAGGGCAAACCACCACGGGGAAAAGCCAAGGATGCTAATGCTAATGTCAGGAATGCACCGAAACATTGATGAATAACAAGAAAAAAGACCAGGAGTTGTTCAGGTGTCATCGGAAGCTGCGAGTTGGTGTTTCCGTAATTATTGTTGTTATTCATACAAATGAACTGGGATTGTTCCCTGAGTTTGGTTTCGCGACTGTGGAGGCACCTCAGATGAAACCTGCGTTGTAGAGATTGTGTTGAAGCCACCAGCACATGAATACTGAGACAGAATAAATCCTCGCCCATCTATTTTTTCGAGCCAGAGGCATTTGTAGCATCAGACTTTGCCTTGAAGGGGGAAAAAAAAACCCAAACCTGTGCATCTGAGTGACATTTCTGTTAAAACCTTTGCAGGGAAAATCACATGGTGCAGATTCGACAATGACAACCTCAGACAGCCGACAGCTGAACTAATACCTGGGACAAAATTAGACTGTGTCCCCAAAGAGCAATGAAAAAGCAGCAACAGCAGCTCCCAGACCTGACAGAAACTGAGCTGCTCCTTATCACCCGTGATTGATTATTAGGAGTATTCTGCACAGCGAGCCCTAAAATGATCCCCTTCCTGTGGTTGCATGAATCAGCTGGATTTTCTTCGGCCGTGTGCTGTCATGGCCGACGGCGCCTCGCTCCAGAGTCCTCGTCGCCACGCGTCCACTTCTGCTGCCACCAACAGCTTGATTTGCAATTTCCCACACATCTTGATATTTCTGTTTGATTTCATCCCACTCCTTCATCTCCTGAGACCTGAAGAGAGCATTAAACGGTAGGTTTTTACACAGGGAACACTCTCACCAATCACGCCATATTATAATCAAAGAGCCCCACCAGGGTACCTGCAGGCAGGCTGCTGATTACAGGCTTATTTCCATAATTGATTGAACAGCCTGGGAAAAATATGCAAAATAACACCGAAGATAGCAAAACTCTATGGAAATTGAGGTTTTAAAGAGCGCAGCTTTATTCCGGATTAATGTTTTCACATGCATAATGATGTTTTACAGTTGTTATTAAGTGATTTACATTAAAGGGGGCAAAGAAACTGGTTGCAGTTGTTTCCTGGTTGCAGACCAAGGCTCTTTTTTAGCAGCAGAATGTGTTGCCACCGAGGTTTTTGCTTCTCTCTTGACACCGAGCGTTTCCTGTGATCCTATCAATCAATACGAGACGGGCCCGGCTGAGAGCGCGCGGTCGCCGCGGCGTGTTCTCTCCCCTCCCTCCTTTATTGAGTCCACCTACATTCTTTCAAGTGTCTGTTCTCATCACTCCTCCGAGCTGGTTCAACATGCGGGAATGAATTTTCGTATGAGGTCAAATATGAGATTTCTGGGGCTGAATTATTGATGCATTTCAGTATAACTCACAAAATGGATTTTTCCCAGAAGCAGGGTTCGTATGAAACTCTCCCGGCCGGGCGCCTCGTGTCGTTTGCCGCTTTTCCTTTCAGATCCATAAAGATTCGCTGGATTACTGATGCAACATGATTGTCATATTTCCTGAAATGTATCCCCCTGCCCTTTTTATTTTACTTTTTTTTAAAAATGTTAGCCCATTTACTCACTCAAGACGGCTTGTTTGAAAATCAATACATCTCCAAACTCCATGTTTTCACATCGCAGATCATCCTTTAGACATCTTGTAAAGACCTTCAAAAGGCCTTTCACTCTCTCACCGACAGCCGAGAGAGTCGTGAAGAGACGGGAGAATTAAGGGAATTACGTTGGAGTTGAGTGCCTTGCTTCAAGTGCACGGCAATTTCATCTTTGTGCGCTTTCACGCTCACGCCATCATCACGGTAACTGGTTACCCAACAACTGGCAGGTTTTTAACAACCTACAGTTACTTAAGAAAAGAAAACTACATTTAAATTTGTTCGTGGTGATTTTTTAACCACAAGTGCAAAAAGAGAAGATATTTTATGTTGTTTTTTCCACTAGTCTGACAACCTGAACCATCTCTAATCCCACCACTCGATGCCACCAAATCCTCCTCAGCACTGGAACGATCGATGAGGTGAGAAGTGTTTGCTGATGTGCTGCTGGTGATGGAGGCTAAAAAGCACAGTCACCCTGATTAGCGCAACCTTTGTGATCCATCATCTACATTCGCCGAAGCTGTTTAAAACCTGTGTAACAGTTAAAAAGCTGATGTCAAGCGACACCGTGTGATGCCAGGGGAGAGTAATCGAGTCTGAGAGTCTCTTTGTTACTGAAACAGCAAAATGAGTGTGATGAGTCCAATTAAAAGTCCATTTGAATAAAGGCTTTATAAGCTCAAATAGCGGCTACGCTGAAATGATTTCCTCTTCTCTGACTGTAAATATGGGACAGGTGAAGGCTGCATGTGTCTTGGTGACGTTGATGGAAATGATATTCCAGAAGCGGGAGCGTGTCCTTCCTGCCTTCACCGTCACGGTGGCTGCTTCCATCCCATCATCCCTCAGAAGGCGAATGTCACGCGGTGAGATGTGAGCGCGTGTGTGATACCGCAGACCTTGGCAGGCCTGACACGGTGAGAGTTAATCCGGTGAACTCCGAACAACGGCGCCGCCTCCCTCTGTTGAACGCTGAACGACGATGCGAACGGCTGTTTTACGCAGAAACGGAGACAACGTCTTCGCAGAGGTCAGGAGTGACCGGCAGGAAGTGATGCTTCCTGTCGAGCTCTGAAGCACTAGAGTGAATGAAATATGACATTTAGCCTGTTGGTCTCCCTCTTTGTCCAGTCATCAGCTCACCTGTGATTCACCTGATGTCTGACACCTGTGTCTAATTGGCTCCGCCCACTTTCCAGCATAAAAGCTGCCCTCACGCTCCTTCCCGCGTGACATTGCCTTGTTGCCGATTCAGTGTGTGTTCTCAGCTCCTCTTTCAAGTTCTTCAGTTTTAGCTAGAGGGAAGAAAGAAGGGAAATGTTAAACATTCTTCTTGTTGTTTATTTTTTGATGTGCTTTGCTCATTTCTGTAAACTCTCAGCTTTGAGGTACAGACACTTCTAACGCTCTGGCTCTTTGTTTGGCCCTGTGCTATTGGTTTCCCTTCATTTCGCATCACCCGCCACAATCATGGCAGAGCTACTATTAAACACAGCGGCACGTTGGGCAGAAACAAGCTGCCATTAAACTCAACGTCCCGGCCGGCGCCCACTGAGCAGTTAACTCGGGCCAGGATAGATGAACCACTTTTAATCAGCAGGCATTTGTGCAGCATTTGGATGGGTTTTGGGGGGGAATTTATTACGATGCCTGACAGCCAGACCGCCTCGAAGGTGGCTCAGATTTTATATTTGGGCTATTTTTCAAGCTGTGTGAAAGTTCCAGTGTCTCAGCTTCCTTCTGTCCTCGGGCGGTGGAAGCTGAGGGAGTGGGTGGTGAATCAGCAATGTTTTAGCAAATGCATGCAGGCTTTAATCATCAGAGGCAGAGCATTGTTTTAGAAGCCTCTCCTATAATTATAGGAAACATTTTAAAATCTGCCTGCTGTGCAGTTTAAAAGTGAAACGTTAGAGAAAGTGCGACGTCCCAGAAAAGAGAGTCCTGCAGCAATGGAGCTGCAAACGTAATGATATTGTTTTTATTCAGCCCCAACGCAAATACGAAAGGCTGCAGCGGTGCCTGAATTGCTGGATGTTCACCATGAGGACGGGGTCAAAATCAAGTTGTTGCGCCGCTGAATTGTCCAAAGCCGCCGATCCGGGAGCGTGAAATAAATATTGATCAACTGAGAGCTTCTGTTCTGCTCAGAAACTGTAAATATGAGGCATAATGCACGGCTGAGAGCGGCCCACACGAGGCTGTGCTTTCAGATCCCTAACAAGTGTGGGTGTTGCTGAGAGGAGAAGCAATTACACAAGTAAAGGAAGCTGCTTTCAAGACCAAGACACATAAAAAGCATCTTTTTCTTCGGCGTAATTAACCCGGGTCGTCTTAATCCACCAATTTATCCTACAACAGAGGATATTTAAGAGATTAAAGTCGCTTTGTGGTTGTTGGCTCCTCGCTGTCCACCGACTCATCAGACACTGCTTTATATGCATATGATGCCGGATTCATCTATGTTTGAAAGGTTATCGGAATCCAGCATTGTTTCAGTCCAGAACGTCAATGTCAAACTCCAAAGCTAATAAAAGCAGCGGTAATCTCTCGGAGCGATAAATGTTTCACAGATAATTGATTTTTACTGTATACTTCTCAAGGGCACAGCTCAGTCAGGCAAATAGATATCGACGGCACTGTAATTGTGCGTCTGCTGGGTTTTTTTTTTTTCAGGCTCTGAATATGCTGGGATATATTGGCTTCCGCCGCGCTCTGATTTACACTTTTGAAAGTAGTTCAGCATATTGCAAGAGGCAGCGGCCTCTTTGAGAAGTTGATGTTTTATTCAATTAAGTTCCATTTTGCGTGTGCCAAAAAAAACCTCAGCCAAAGTGATATTGTGCCCCCGCGCTCATGCGGTGCCCTTTGTTATTTCGACGTATCGAGCGCAGGCCCGGGTGCTTCTTGACCCAGTTGGACCGCGCTGCAGGAAATGTGCATGGTGCTGACATTTGAAATCGCGGCCCTCCTCCCAATCACAAAACAGCCGGAGCGGCTTTTGAAATTAAGGACTATTCGCGGCCACTCCGCCGCTTTCCCCTTTCTCACAAATGAAATCAAACATGGGGGGAAAAACTGTATCATTAGTCTGAAAATTGAAGTGCGGAGCCTTGATGCTTTCTTCCCTTTGGGCATTTCGAGTCCGTCCTTTCCACCAGGCAGCTTGAACGCCTGCTCAGCTGCAAAGCTAGAAGCCAAATCTATCCTAATGGCTAATTCCCAACCATTTTCCTTTCACTTTTGAAAAGCCTCACCTGAAAATGTATTTTCCTTCCCACTGATTTAGGACTGGGCCTTTCGGTGGCCAATGACTCACTGATTGTCTGGTGTTCATTGTCGTGTCCTTGCTCTCAAATAACGTCGGCATTTACATTCATTCTGCTTCCTCTTCCGACCATCCATCAAAAACCCCTCCCATCGCTCGGCATTCTACTTGTTTATGTTTGGCTGTGGGGGAAAAGAATCCGGCATCAAATGATTTGGGCTGGCGCAGCACGTAGAGCAGCACGGCACTAATGAACTCGCAGCACCACAGCAGATACTGACCCTTCGGACCTCCATTCGCTTTTGCCAACAGGATATTGAAATTCAGCTCCATTCCTCCAGAACCGATACCGTCTTTAATCCCATCAGGTTCTCGTTTCCTGTCACGGGGGGAAACTCCGACTGTGTCGTCGGTTGGCGATACGACGAAATGATGCTCTTTTACCTGTTTGGAGTCGGAAAATGCTTCCAGAACATTTCTGTCTTTATCGTTTTCAGCTTATTTGAGTGAGGTTTTGGGGGCGGGTTGGAGAGGATATACAGTCATTTACAGCCTTTGACCTTCCTCAAGGTTTCATATAACAGTTTCAATCAGTCTTTCACTCTGAAAGGAACCCTGGATAATGTTTTCACGAAGCTTGTGTTGCTTTGTGGAGGTTTTTCTTTTTCTTTTAAAAAGGCACCTGAGCAGACAAAGATACGTTTGACCATAAACGTGGATTAAAATGTTATTCTACCTCTTCTCATGCTGATTACCAGCGTTTGTAGAGAGGAATGTGGCAGGAAACCATATAATTCCATCTTTAAGGGCAACAGTGAGTCCTCAGGAGAATTGAATGCTGATCTTTTGGCATCCTATAGAGCCTTTTAATGCCCATCATTAGCATGAGTTGCTCATCAGCTGAGTGATTGTTTGCAGCAGATTTACTGGGATGTTTTTGATTTAACAGCGATGCGCGTGGTCAGACCAGCAGGGCGGCGCTCAAAGCCTCCTCGTGCTGTCGGAGCCAGTGAGAGGCTCTCCTGAGTCTCTGTGGAGCTCGCGGTCAAACAGGATCTGGCAAGGAGTCGTCATATAATTTTGTTTGTTTGTTTTTTAAAATCTGCTACTATAGAAACGCAGTAGAGAAATGATGCTGCTGTCTCCGTGCAGCTTCCAGACCTGTGATGGAGCAGCTGAACCAAGGCGAGGCATGATAATAGAATTAACACCTCGTGGTTGTATGAGCCCAGCATGTTGTTGTTGTTGTTGTTGTGTTGTTGTTGTTGTTGTTGTTGTTGTTGTTCATAATCACATTTCCTACGAAATATGGAGCGAAGAATAAAGCAAGTGGTGTCTCTCTAAACTGCCTCTCTATCGCCGCTCTACTGTTATCAGTCATCTTGCATGAGCTGACATGTTCTAAAGTCTAATCATGGACGGTTTCTACATCCGTGGGATCACCTGGAACCAGCCAACGAGTCCAAAGAGTTGATTTTTAACATCTTCCATGACCCGGGATGTTTCCTGGCTCAGGGACCGGGTTTGTGGACGGACAGCGTCGCGTTTTAGCTGAAAGTGTTTCGTTAAAAAAGGAAAGGAAAGTGCACCTGGAGCTGCTTATTGATTTGTGGGAAAAAAGCTACTCGGCCCAGCAACTGCAACAGTCCCACACCTTTAGTCCTCACGTATGGTTGTTGAGGGGAAAGAGATGTTCTGTAATCAAGACCATGACCTCAATCAACCCTCACATTTGCATGCAAATAGGCCAGCAGCTACTGCAGCGCCGGGCTGGGCACGACTGCCGGGTATCGCTCAACTATAAATCGTGATGGGGAGTCATAATACGAAGCCTGGACAATCAAGCTATGGGATGGAGAACCAGTTAGGCCTCAGCTCAACCAGGAAGCCCAGGCAGGGTGTAGATGGAAGGACTGATGAATGAGACTAAAGGAGTGAGAGTCACACAATCTGTCAGTGATATGAACAGCTGAAGTGGAGGGAACCGGTTCTGGTGGGGGGAGGTTCTTATTGTCAGTGTCTCGCTGCAGGTTTTATGCATAGTCCTTCCGTGCACTTCGGAGAAGGCATATATCTCTGGGAAACGGCTCGTCTTGAATATTAAGTTATTTTTAGAACCAATTAAGAGGAGTTCTAATATCCCTGTCCACTTAACTCAGGATTAACAACAGCGCTTAACTGAATGAGGACAGGCTCATTTATACAAACCTGGACTTCATAAGAATGTCAAAAAAAACCCACCTTATCCACAACGCCTTAATTATCTGCCGCAGCGTTCGCACGGTGCCAGTACAAATGTATTGATTGCTGGTGGCCTCCACTGGTGGCACTTCCACAACGTGTAACTGCTGATGCACTAAGAAATCTGCAGGATGGTTGCGTGTGACACAAGCGGGGGAAGCGGCAAGAATGTTTTAATTCTGAAATGTTCCCCTTTTTCTGCCTGTGAATCTCACTGCGATGACGAGCGCCAGCCTCGTGCCTTCTCCCACTGAAGGTCTAATGAGGAACTAAAGCAATGTATTCACACATGAGCACACACACAGTCACAAAGCTCCAGTATTTCAAACGGGGCCCCCGCGTCCCTAAAATCTGATTGAGGCGGCGCTGAAGAACTGGAGAGACTGAAAGGACAAAGTGAAGGAGCCTTTTCAATTATTAATGAAACACTAAAATTCACTCCTGTCACCACTTTATCGAATTACCGTTTCCTGTGTGAGTGGAGCCTCACATAACTGGACAAAATGAATAATAAAAAACAGCCCCACATGCAGCAGAATAAGGGACCGGGGGCAAAACCTCGGTGGGTAAAGAAGCAGCAGTTAGGTTTTGGTTTTTGTGTCACGCCAGAACTTTTCCCACCTTCTTCTGCTGAAAGCTTGAGAGGGAATTCCCCCCCCACCCCCATCACACACACACACACACACACACACACACACACACACACACACACACACCACTACAGCAACATCTGCCCGCTCGTCACTCCAAATCTGTCAGATTGTGAGGGTGCCCCCCCCCCACCCCACCCTCAGATCAGCCGCAGATGTTCGCCTCCATTCACGTCTGCCAAAACAAACTCTCCCACATGCTTTTGGTTTTTTTTACAAAATTCCACTGGGATGTTTTTCTTCATAAGAAGCTTCCGTCTCGCCATCCGACCCTGAACAGATGAAGGAGGCTGAAGCTGGTTGTCAGGCGTGGTGCAAAGCCGGAACTTGGCAGAAGTTCCTGCAGCTCTTTTAATGTTTTTGGGGGGGACATCCAGTTCTTGGTGACGTCAACGTTTCCATATGAACTGAAGCTACTTTGTAACCTTCTCCTCAATGATGAAAACCCTTCTAGAACCCTTTTAAAATGGCTCGCAACCCACTTTGGACATTTCCTGTGTCTGAGAGGGCATTCACCACAAGTCTGACTTACACCCCCGTTCTTGGCTAAACACATAAAAAACACATTTATGTTCTCATTGTTTCAATGAGTATTTCAGCTCCTTTTCTTTCCCTTTCCAAAGACTCTTGTGTTAGCAGTATGGTCTCTGTGGGCCTGGAACAGGGTTCTATAATTCTAACACTACTAAAATCCAATTCTAACATGCAGGGAAGTGTCGTATTTTCATTCTTGCTGCACCAAACCAAAAGACTCAGTCACGTGATGCAGTCTCGGTGAGACAAATAAACGCTTTAATTAATTTTAAGAGTACAAAGTGAAAATAATCCCTCAAACAATGATGAGCAGTAGAAATTCTTTCTGCGGCAAAATTAGCATCTCCCTTTTCATTAACATAGTCTAAGGAAAATTATTTCTAATACAAAATCAATCTATTGATGCTCTTTGTTTCATGTACGAATTTTAAAATCATGAGCTGCTTGTGTAACTGCAGGGGGCCACACTTCGTTAGTTGGCATCTTGGAGGCAGAAACGTTCACAAATAAGCCCATTAGGGTTTTTCTTTTTTTGTCAAAAAGTAAACTGTGCATGGTGGAAACATGACCACCCCCCCTAAATCACCCTGAGAAACAGCATAGCAGGGTGCAGCTGCTGGCCGCTACGGCAACACAACTGCGGTAGCAGATTCTAATCATGACAACAGCTGATAACAAGAGAAGCAATGCAGCCGGCGAGAGCCGGCAGACAAATCACTGGGAAAGTGCTATTCCGAGGCACCACAAAGGACCTAAGGTAATAGGAAACATCACCAATATCCTTCACTTGGGGTTAGTACAGAAAATTAGCAAGGAGGATGCTTTGTAAAGTCGTAGCATGGCTAATCCGGGTACGGCTTCGTAAAGGTCATCTGCAGCCTGAGGGAGACAGGGAAGTTCGAGTAAAACATCTCTCACGTCACTGATAACAGCCTGTATTTTCCTTTAATTAGACAGTTACGGCATGTGAGACTTGTCCACGTGAATTTGCCTCAGTGAGGCCTCCTGCTCCACCAACAGATACGGACGATCTGGAAAAATCAAACGGCGATGTTAAAACTGTGTTCTCGCTCTGCTCGAGGTCAGTTAAAGCTTCCTTACTGCGCATCTTCCACAGCTTTGCTGCCAAAACGATGGTGATGGCGAGGAACGTCAGAGAGGAGCACACCAGCAAAGTCTCCGGGATGTGACTGAAACACAGAAAACTGCCATTTGTGAGCGTCGCTCAGGTGGTTAGCGTTAGCTAAGGTTAGCGTTAGCTCAACCGGATAAAATAATGAAGGTTGCAGAGCTGAGTTTTCTCCCACCTGCTCCCCGACTGCCCGGTGATGAGTCCCGGTGGTGGGTCTGCCGCAGCCTGAGCTGGTGTCAGAGTGGATGTCAGAGATTCTGCCGCTGAAGACAAAGACGTGACAGCTGAGTAAGGAGACGAGAAGCAAAAGAGTTTCACTGCATCAGCAACTCGGCTGACCGTCATCCATATTCTTGTGCCTCAGAAGTATCGATTTCTCGTACAGCTATCCGCCATCTGTCCCAAACTGCTATTGATCTCAGTCTGATGTGAAGAAAAACTGATGGCGCCGGGTGAACTCTGCCCTATTGTGCACAACTGGCATCCAGGTCACAGCGTCGCAGCTAACTAAGATCAAAAGATCATTGTTTTGCCACCATGAAAGGATAAATGTGTCCTTTTGGAGTTTAATGCTTCAATCACGCGAGTGCCAAAAGTTGTTGGTTTTATTTTTAGTGGAAAACCTCGTCTCTTGGCTGCAGGAGTGAGATATTCAGGGAAATGCTGCTCGTTTGGCTCAGCTTTAAACCCCCGACTTTTAATTCAGCTCCACTTCGAGCGATGCTTGAAAGGTTGAAACTGAGAGGGATCTACTGCAAAAACAACCGGCCGGATCCAGGATCCAGGTTTGAATGAGGTGGTCGTATGTGGGGTGAAGTCAGGCTATCGCTGGAGTTGTACAAGCATGTACGAGCTTGCATGATTATTAAAGATGGACAAAAAACTGGGCCCACACAAAGTGTGATCGCCCCCTTGTGTCTGGCTTTGGGCGATTTTACTTCTCAGCCCTATTTATGCTTCAGAATCAGGAGAAAAGGTCAAGATTTGACAATCCTTCACTTTCACCATGGAAAGAAACCGTTCCTAGTGAATTTTATTGTCCCTTGGTGATCTGCTCCATAAAGCAACGAGGCTTAAGCTAACACCCGCTGCAGCTCTAGCTACGGTCATCTAAACTAAATATCTTTGGTTTCCCCTCGTGACACTTACAAGTGGTTGGAGGCGTGGCCTGCACGTGCACAGAGAGCTTGTGCTCTCCCACTGAACACCAGTACCAGCCGGTGTCTCTCGTCTGCAGCTTCTTCAGGGTTACAGCGACAGACCCAATTCTGTCATCGCTGAGGGCCACGGAGGCGTCTTCGTACCTGCCGTCAGAACCCGTCACTACACAGGAGCTCCAGTCGCCGGCGCGACACCACTTCTTCGCAGTTTCTCTGTCGACAGAAGTCGCCCGGGAGTCAGTGACGGACACGTGTCCCGTAAAGTTTAGCTTCAGTTTAAAAATGGCGTGTTTCTGGAGTTCACAGCTGAGTGGGCAGACGAATAACACCAAGATGATGATGATGATGATGATGGTCAGCTACCTGTATCTCTCACTGTAGAGGCACTCAAATGTAACGCTGCTTCCTTCCTCCCCCCTCAGCTGGTTGTTGACTGTGGACAGACCTGTAGGAGCAGATTAGAGTCGTGTGGCGCTGCATATTTAGGGCATTAATTCCACTCACTCACCATGAATCACCCTGATGTAAACGAAGGAGGCGACATCAGCCGTCCACCCGCTGCCTATCTCCACGCCACACATGTACCACCCGGAGTCCGCCTCCGTCAGGTTGTTCATGGTCACCGTGAACACCTGCTGGACCTGATCGTCGACGGCGCTGACCTTCTCCCCCGGTTTGGCTGCGCCGGCGTCGCCCGTCCGAGCCAAGCTGGTGCAGAACTCCCTCATGCGCCCTTGACACCAGTATTTCACGTAGCTGGCGTACTGGGGCTCGTAATGGCAGGGGAATGTGACGGACTGACCCTCCAGGACGAGCATCTCGTGGTCAGCGGTGGTCACATGACAGTGGAGGTCTGTTGGAAGGGGCAGAACATGGACACACATGCATGTTTTCATGGGGAGGAGCCAATTGATGCTTGGAGGGAGCCATCACCGACGTGCCCCCCATCGTAACTGCTAATGACCTTTACACTTGTTGTTTTCACACTCGCACCCGCCAGGATTTCACACACCACCTTTGGGAATGTTGGGAATATTTCCTGCACAGCCCCAACAGCCTTTTATTTACCCACACCTTCTGTAATAGTGGAAGTATTCCGTTGAATTAAGGCACATTAGCGTGGTGATCCAGCTCTGCAGCCCTTTGGGGAAGACTGGAGGCAGAACAACCACCCCAGATCCTCATCTATGGTTTCATTTTCCTTTATTCTCAAATAGATTTCCACTAAATTCTAAACTTGGAAGATCCCTGTAGAATAGAGATTAAAACATAGCCGGCAGTTGGAGGCTTGACAAAGGCAACACTAAACTTTGACTTCTTTTGCCAAGGGGTAAACATTACAGACGCTCAGAAGTTCCTCCTCCCCCCTGCTTCCTGCAGGGGGGAGGAGGAACTTCTCTTCAACAAACACATGAAACGCATAAAAAAACTTCCAAAAACTTAAGAGGTGCACAGCTTGGAATTCAGTTTCAGTTTCCAGCGAAACCCACCAGCGAGACGTGGGAGTGCTGCTTGGACCTGAACCGGTGGAGGGGAACAAGGTGTCATGTCTCTCCTAATATCATGAAATCTCTCCGTTTTTACCTGGGAGCCCAGCTAGCAAGATGAGGATGAGTGTGAAGAGCTTCGTCATGTTTCACCGTCCGTCTGTGTGGTCAGAAACGCTCTAGGTTTCGTTATTCTGCTGGTCTCCTTGGTCATGTGACCCAAAAGTTGGCCCCAGATGTTGCAGACGTTAACCGTGTGGGTGCCAGTCGGGACTGTGGCAACATGCGCGCGCACTTTTAAGATTACGCACACGAATGCAGCAACGCGTTGGGAAAATACCCTGCAAATTCCCGCGGGAAGAGAAAAATGCTTCAGACATGACGCAGCAGGCGTCAAACGCGTTAGCGTTCAGCGCCGACGCGTCCGCGCGCGGACTGCACCGCGCTCGCGTTCCAATACAATAAGCTGTTAACTTAAACACAGCGGGTTTGGCCGGACGCTGAAATATTGAGACTTCAGGCGCCGCTGTTGATTTATGTTCGGCCTTTCTCGGGCTGACACTTTTCTCATTTCCCTGGGAAAACAGAGGAATCATTTGCGTGACGCGCAGCGGCGCGCCTCTCGGATGGGCGGGCGCGTCACGGTGCGTCTTTCTCTCCCGCTTGTATGAACTCATGTCGGTGTTAAACACGTTCTTAAGCAAAGAAGTGCTGAGCGCGCGCCCTTCCCACACGCAGGGAATCCATTTGGCAGGCTGGAATAAAATTATTTCATGGCCAAAAAAAAGCCTTTTCTGGATTCCCTCCAGTCCCAGTTGGCTGGATTAAGCTTTGTCACACAGCTCTGCACAGTGAATTAACAAACAATTATTCCAAGCCGCTCCATTTGGGCCATGAGGGGTGTTGACCACGTCCCCAATGTCCTTCCCTTTATGCGTCTTCTACCAAGCCTTTTAAGGCCTTTCCCTCTGGGCAGAACTGGAACCGACTCTTCGGGCTGGTACCAGAAACGCAACCTAACCTTCCACTGAGGACTCCACTCCCCTCTCTCATTGTTCGCTTCTGCTTCCATTCGCTGGCAGTGACTTTAAATATGAGGAATCATTTCCCCATTTTGAAGTGACAGCTGGGATCAGCCGAGGCAACAAAAATGGAATTCTTCACGTCTCCTCTTCAGCCTGTCGGGGTCAGGGTGGGAGCCACTGGAGCACCGAGGTGCATTTTAAATCTGTGTTTCTACCTTGGCCAGTTTTTAGCATCGACCGGCTTCTCCGTGGACTTTAAATTCATGAGTCCATCCAGCCCTTCACTCTCCATTTATCTGCTCCGTCTGGTGGTGAAGAGAGAACCGAGCAAACTGTGAAAACTGAGCAGGATCATCTGTCTCCTTGACAATGAGGGAGCATAAACTGCCTGTAATTGTCAGAGGGTCTTTTTCTGTGGAGCTCTTTAAATCAAATCGCACATCTGCAGACATCGGTGGCTTTATTTCAAATCCATTCGGAGGAAAAAAGGTTTTGTCAGAAGCGGAGTTGATGAAGGAATTCAGCATTGACTGTTTCAGAGAGGTTTAAGTCTCCCATAAACAGCTGTCACAGAGAATTTATCCATCACCCTAACCTGCACAAGGAGACGCCTCTGGGTCTGAAACATTAATAAACCTTATCTTCCATTGACCCCCCCTCGATCAGATGTTTAACTTCTAATCTCCGCTGTAATTTATCTTTGAGCTGCCTCCATCCAGAAATGATTGATGTTAATCTTACCCTTTAAAGTTGACGGTGGGCAGACAGAGGATCCCATTTGCTCCTAAATCAGCACGAGACGGAGATTCCGATCTGACCTTTGCAGGGAACAGACGCGCGAGGCCGGCGCGGCGCCGCTTTGCCACCGCTGTATAAAGTCACTTTCATATCCAGCTCAAACTGGCCTGCGGTTGCACCCCAAAGCTTCTGCACGGTTGGAAAAGCCTCTCGCCGCTTGTCTTTATCCCTCTTAGCGTGATGGGCACAAAGCCAGCGGCTCTCCTCTCGCCTTGACTATGCAGCTCAACTTTTAATTAATGATGTAATCTGGGGGGCTCGTGAGAAGTCCGGCGGGGGGGGAAGGAGCTGGTTTCTTGAAATTTTCTGCCAAGTTTTTGAGCAGGACTATTGATGATGAGCGCCGCCGAGTCAGATTTAGAGGATAACGTCTCCTTAGGAGACCCAGTCGAGTCTGGGCGTGCACGCGGTGCGCGTTGGAAGCAGGAGAGCGGAGCTGCACGGCACCGGGCTCGCTCATTATGTCTGAATCAGCACCAACATGACACTTGTGATGATCTCAGTGCTGTTGGGATGCCAACCGCCCCCCCCCCTCAGATTGGATGTCAATCAGCCGTCACACACACTGACTTAATAATATAAAAATGGCCTGGAGGGGTTCTGTCAGTGTTCCTGCTTATCCTGACACGGGGAGGGACGACACCCAGGGCTGACAGGAGCAATAGCAATTACATGTAAGATCACCGCCCCCCCTCCGTTTGTGTCAGAATGCTGTCAAATCTAAGTATTTGGACAACTCAAACACATTTACTGAATAAAACCCGAATTCTGAAGATCTTGAGGCAGAGATTATTTATTGCAAACTCATGGAAAACTCGTGCACTGCTGGTCACCGTTTCAGCTTTTATTTTGTCAGTGCAAAAAAGGGAATGTCTGCAGGATTTAACTTTAGAAAAAGAAGACAATTATGGCCTGTAGATTGTTGTGAGCCGGATGTGAAACGCCGCCAACGGTGAGGGGCATCGGCGGTGTGTTCTGAAGCGGATCTGATCCAATCTATCAAAGAAAGAGAAGTTTTGGGACTTATTATTCCGAAGAAAACGGAGAGAGGACAAGCGGTTTGGCCTCTCCTGCCGCCTGGAAGTGCAGGAACTCAATAAAAGTTCTCCAACAAGGCAAAAGCAATATGAGGCACCCCGGGAGAGTTCATAGAGAAGTCTGTCTTCTTTCCCATTGAGTAAAACCAAATGATAAACAGTTAATGTGGCTGAGAACACCCAAAGGACAAGCGCCCAATAATCAGAAACCTGTAAGGTAAAAATGAATAAATGCAGCTTCCCTTTCATCAAGACGGGCTCGTTAGTTTGACAAAATAGTCCACATCTACTATAATAGAGGTATTCTGATACAGAGAAACACACAGATTTGAAATTTGAACAGGCATTTCCCACCTCCGAGAGGGGCAGAGCGACGATTCAGCCGATGAAGTTCATCACAACCAGATGGAGGACCGTGTGAGCGAAGAGGAAGTCGGCAAAAGCTCTTTCTGGGGAGATGGACAGGAAGTCTCCTTTGTTCTGTGGGTTGATCTGGATGCGAAGACAAACTGCGAGACAAAAAAACAAAGGAAACATGTCAAAAGTTCTCGAGTCATCCAGGGCAAAGAGAAATCTTAGCCGAGCTGTTGCACTTATGACATTACTGTTTTAAGTGCTGCAGGTGCATGCTTTAAAATCCTGAATGAACCTGACAACAGCTGCGAACATGCAACCAGCCACAGGAATAACACATGTATGTCAATGGCAAAAGGTATGCACAACTATTATCAATGGCAAAAGGTACGCACAACTATTATCAATGGCAAAAGGTATGCACAACTATTATCATACTGAACAATCATTTCACTATGGTCATGCCAATAACGCCACGGTCCATCCAATGCTTTTTTAGGAATGAGCTCATTTGAAAGGTTAGCATTAGCAGTTAGCTATCCTGACGTCAAAGACACGTTTAATAAAAGGATATGTCCTGGCTATTTTTCACTGGAAATAACAGCTGATTAAAGGTCTAAATAAGTAGATACCTGCGAGGATGAACGAGCCGACACATGAGATGAAGCCAGAAAGAAAACTATTGAACGGGAAGGTGCCGACGAGCAGGCAGTAGAGGAACTGCAGCGCTCCGGTTAGCAAGATGTACAGCAAGTACGCGTCCACCACTTTCAGCTTGTTGGGAGTCGTTGTCGTGTACTCCTCCAGAAAACGAGAAATAACCGATATTACGGAGTTCGACATGGTTCGACGTTAAATGTGGTGCCAAAGGGGCCAGCGGGCTAATTTAGCATAGGTCCCTTCCTCAGACGAATGAGTGACGTGTCCTCTTGAGCCGGAACTGGCAGTGGTGTTGCAAAAAATATCTTCCGACACCTCCACAGCCGGAATGATTCTTCATGCCGGCAAAGAGGTATGACATTCGACAGATCATCCACTCTGACGTATTTTTCCAAGACCCTAACAAATGTGTGGTGGGCATTCTTGTTTTGAACTCAAGACAATAATGACTATTACACAAAGATTTGAGATTAATCTGTGATGAATCATTGTGTAGAATAAATATTCATTTTTTGTTAACTCTAAGCCCATTTGGACTGGAAACCATTAGTCCTTGTAGTCCTGGATGAGGCATCTTTATAGTAGAACATCTTTGGGATGGGTCAGCTGATCAAGGAATTCACGTTACAAAACATTAGATAAACACACCGGTTATAAACACATCCAGAAGGCGTGTTTTTTCACTGTAATTTGTCTCATCTGCAGGAAGTCGCTGCGAAATGTTACACAATGGACTCTCCTGCGACCACAGCTCCGATGCAGAACGATTGTGAAACAGAGTAAGTAAACGAACGAATGTCACCTCCGGAGAATACGGTTGTGATGTAACTCGGCCAACCTTTTGTAAAGTACTCGTGTCTTGTATGTAATTTTCTTTTATCACGTATTTGGATCTGTAATGTTCTGCTGAATCTTTGCATGACTCAGCGATTTGAACGACGCGTGGTTGCCTAACAGGTAGAAGCTCCGCAGGTGGAGCTGCTGAAGTGATAGGAATATACCCTCATAATTAACTCAAACATGAGGGTAAATTAGAGTTTACACGAACATAACTACAGATCCCACTGCTGATGAGGATTTTGCTTTTCATAATATTAATGTGCGCTAGTCCTTTTTTTGTATGTGTCACTTTTCTTGTTCTTAAGAGTTGAATGGTGGTTGAAGGTGACGTTATCATATATTCAAATGTGCAATTCATACAAATAAAACTAACAAGGAGAGGGGAAATTGAAGTCACACTTTTCTTCTGACTCCATGTTTTGGGGTTTTTTTGGGGTTTTTTTAAAGGTCGAGTTCAATCTGGAGCTGGTGGCCTTCCTGGCGTCCTACGTCCATGTCCCTGTTAAAGACCACAGAGTCCAAGATTCTTTCCTGTGAGGATGCTTTGACTCGTACTTTCTTATTAAAACCCACAAGTCCTTGCCATAATACGCGCGTACTAGCATAGCTGTTTATTTCTAACCTCATTAAAGGCGCTCTCCTCATCTCTCCTGTTGGTCACTACAGGTATTCAGAATGATCTATTGGCTCGATTTGTGACCCTACCAAATCAGGAACGAATATGGACTCTGACTGTCACCAACAAATCGGTGACCAAACCCACAGAACAAGGTATCGGCCTGTCTTTGCTTTCCAAATTGGCTCTGGTCCTTGAATGCTGTTTGCATCATAAAACCCTTTGTTCTCTTTCCTGTCTTAATTTGATCCCCTAAGCCTCAAAGACTCCTCTTGTGATGGTCCACGGCTTTGGAGGCGGGGTTGGCTTGTGGATCAGGAACTTAGAAGCGCTGAGTCGCTCACGGCCTGTGTACGCCTTTGACCTCCTCGGCTTTGGCAGGAGCTCCAGGCCCTCCTTTCCCTCTGATGCTGAAAAGGCGGAGGAGAAATTTATCGCGTCTATTGAACAATGGAGGCAGTCTGTTGGCCTGGAGAAGATGGTGCTGCTGGGACACAGTCTGGGCGGTTACC
Organism: Takifugu flavidus; assembly: GCF_003711565.1. Lineage (NCBI taxonomy): Eukaryota > Metazoa > Chordata > Actinopteri > Tetraodontiformes > Tetraodontidae > Takifugu > Takifugu flavidus. The sequence goes on along the minus strand of NC_079534.1, from coordinate 3,548,984 downwards.
TGGCAACCTCATATGCTATCCAGTACCCCTCTAGGTAAGGATATGAATGGGGATGTCCTGTTTAGCGTCAGATTGTCAAGGAAACAGATTTTCTCTTGAATAATTTCCTGGGGAAGACTTCTGGTACTCAGAGTTTTTAAAGACCTTTTAATAAAACGCATTCATATGCGAATCAAGAAGGATGGAGTTCTAACACAGTGAAATGATAAATAAATATGCAAATATATGCACGATAAGAGCAGCTATCAGAGGGGGAAAAAAATCAAGTAAGTCCAGGAATTGAAATTGCAAATCATCCAGATCTGAATCTAATTTGTATATTAATGATTTCCCTCCATGCAAATCCAAGGTTGTCTGGTTGTCTGGCCACCCGGGGGGGTGGGGGGGGGGGATTGGTGTCGGCAATTAGGCTGCAGTGGTTCCACAAGTTTCTGTCCATCACCCAAAGAATGTATCCTATGACATCATCATTTTTTGGGAGTTTAAAGGCTGAAAACAGGAAGCATCTGGTTACAAAAGCAGACACAGTTTATTCTCTCGCAGCAAAGGGAACCAGTTAAACGTGGTCAGTGGTGCGCACGTGTCCGAGCGCAGATCCTCACCTTTGCACGCACTTGGCCTTGAACTGATCGTTACATTTTATCTCAGCCTTCTGGAAACTTCCATAGTGGTTGAAGCAGTTAACGGCGTATGCACGCGCTCCTGTTTCTCCCTTTGTTCTTCATTCTTTTACACGGTAAAAAGAATTTAATTTCTAAATCAGCACCTGTCGCGCAGCCTTCCAACAGCAACCAAAGCTGGTGTGTCGCTTCAGTAACGTGATGCTGATGTATGTGGGTTGTCGTCTACCCTATAGAACCATGATGAATATGGATTTTGCTCTAAGTCTGCATAAATCCAGGCCTGCCAGTCCTAATCAGCAACCAACGATGGAACAGATTGAACTCGTATTTCAAACCCTACAGCAGCGTAAGGCAAAATCAAAGCAGTTAATCAGAAAGTAAACCAGTTTTGATGATTTCCCTGCACCTGCCTCTTAGACAAACAAACCTACACGTGACCACAACTCGCAGGAAGGTGCCCTTTGCCCGATTTAGCAGGAATATTCCAACGGAACACTTCATCTTCTCTGTTCAGTCTTATCTGCAGCCGCCACGCTGGTCTCTGCTGAAGGCTACATGTCTCATTAACACCAGAGCGGCTGATACAGATGCAGGTTTCTGCATGTTAGAATGACAAACAACTGCCGGCATCTTGTCTCCTATTCTTCAGTTTTGTAAACCCCATTCTTCCAGGGTGTCTCATCTAATCCTGGTGGACCCCTGGGGTTTTCCCGAGAGATCCCAGCCGCCCACCCAAGACGGTCAGGGGGCAGATGTCGCAAAGAGGCCGGGCCTGCCTCGCTGGGTCAAAGGTATTGCAACGGTGGTTTCCTTCTTCAACCCTCTGGCGGTCATCAGAGCTGCAGGGCCGTGGGGTGAGGCATCAGCTACGCTGCGCTTTCTCTAACAACGTGCTAATCGCAAGCTAACCTGACGCCGTGTCGCCGGTTCAGGTCCAGGCCTGGTCAACCGATTTCGTCCTGACTTCAAAAGGAAATTCGAAGACATGTTTGAGGACGACACCATGACGCAGTACATTTACCACTGTAACGCCCAAGCGCCAAGGTGAGGCGTCCTTTAGTCCCATATGAACTCGATGCACGTTGGAAATATGAATCATTTTAATTAGGAGAAATGGGGGCAAACCTGGAAGAAAAATAAATAAAATTGTAAATTCCCCTCCCAGTGGCGAGGTGGGTTTCCGCGCCATGTCGGAGTCTCTGGGTTGGGCCAAGAGGCCCATGCTGCAGCGGGTTCACCTGCTGCCCCCGTCCATGCCGGTCACCATGTTGTACGGAGCGCGGTCCTGGGTGGACAGCTCGTCGGGGGAGAGTGTGGCCCAGATCAGGAAGCAAGCCCACACCAAAGTACTGGTGAGTAGCTCCCAGCGCTACGCTAATGTCCTTCAATTTAGATTTATTTGTGTAGCGGCTGTTTTACTCATCCTAATTTCCTGTTTGTCCCCTGTATAGATGATAGACGACGCCTCTCACCACGTTTATGCTGATCAACCAGAGGAGTTCAACAGGGTGGTGGAAAATATCACGAAATCTGTTGACTGACAGATTCGATTGTTTCAATCGTGTTCTTCTTTTGTCTTCTTGCATGTGAAGAATCTGGACTGTGTCTCACCTCATACAAAAGCTCTTATTGTAGTTCTTAGTTTTGCCTGTATTTTTAGATTTAGAATGTTTTATTTAACTACAAAATATATTTTTGTTTCTACAAATGTCTCATCAGCGCCACTTTGGGTGTTATTAATTCATACGTGTGCGTCTGACATCAACACTGTACATCATACTCATCTGAATCACGTCTTCTTTCTGTCCAAAAGTATACAATTTGTAATTTTATACAGTAAAACATGTAAAATCTATTGAAATATCAAACAGTGGGGGTGCAATGAAGTCATTTTACGAGGCTTCCGCTGCAGTTTTTCTTGTGTTATTCATGATTTACAGTTGAGGGAAGGATTTTTTTCAGCAAGTTTGACAGCAGAGACAAAAACGGGAGGCGGAAATATCAAAACCTTTTAGAATAAAATGATAACGGGACCGAATGTGGTGGCAAAGGGGACCAATAACCTTTTAGAAAGCAGATTAAATCTCTGATTTCTCATGTGAGATGATGGAAACCCAACGGTGACCGAGCCTCCCCATTTGTGGTTGGATTTCTAGTCTTGTAATGTTTTACCGGAGCTCTGCAGTGGAGAGGGTGCTCACCAGCAAGGTTATGGAAGCGTTCCGAACTGGAGGTGCTGCAGCCAATTAGGGGAAGCTGTTGAACCACAAGTTCATCCGTGGGATCTGGTTGAACCCCCGAGACATTAAAAATAGAAATGCACTTGCCAGTTTAAGAGTTTGTGGAGGGGCACATCTTCCTCAAGGACCTGCTGCTCTGCACAACAGAATTGTGCCATGATTGGGGCGGCAGCAGTGTTGGCACAGAGTTTAGCCCCATGATGCAGTAATGAGTCCTTTTCTAAGGGAGTACTTGGTTATGCAGAGCCTTTTCGGCAGCAGACGAGCAGGAGCATCCATTTAATTGAACAGGTGTGACTGCATGCAGGCGAATCTCGAAATGGAGATCGTGTACTTCAGCGTGACAGTGTGAGTCAGCTCCACGGGTTGAGGCCCAGCGGCGCCCCCTATCGATAAAAAGAGAACTGCAGTTGGAAACCGCAGGCAGGACGCGTGTGGCGTCACGCAGAAATGACTTCAAACAGCAAAAAAGGGGATCAGAGTCCCTTTTCAACCGATTATACCATGGAACCTTGTGTATGCCCTCAGCTATAGACTATTCTAGTATTGATTATCTTCAACCACAACCATGTGCACAATTTGTGTTATCACCAAAGTTTAGCACCCCCCCACACACACACATCATACAGTTCTTTTTACAGTTCTTTTTAAAGTTCAAAAACCTCCACAAACATTCACATTGAGGAAAACAATTGAACACTACGACTGGAATTAAATACTAACAAAAAAAGACAAAAACAGATTCACTAACAATGAAATCCTTGGACTCACCAACACAAATCTCCACAGCACCTGCTTATTTTGGAATAAAATTTATCCTGTTTCTGGCACAAGTTAAAATGCTTTCATGCCAAGAATGATGGCTGAACAGGGGAAGAGGACACAGTGACATCTGCTATGACTATGGAGAACAACTGTATTCAAAAATAATAATAAATAATAAAAACTGCACCAGCAGTGGAGCACAAACAGAATATCTGTAACAGCAGAGCAAATACACCTGAACCTTTGTAGGTCTGATCTGAAAGCTTCGTCTTGGTGATGACGATCATCTTTTTTAGTTGTTTTTCAAACAGACACCGGCTGTCACAAACCCCCTCGGTGGCCGTGAAACTATTTGAATGAACGCAGGTTACAGTTTTCTGTGGCGTTGAACTTATCAGCTCTGCCAAGGAGGTTACGTAACAACCATGTTTGTCTGTGAACAAAAGCCAAGTGTCTTTGATTATAAATGGCTTTGATCATCAAGCAAAACACTATGTTATGTAACCACCGATTGGCTAGCTAGCTTTCAAGGAAATCCTTCTGCTCATCACCTCTGTAATTGAAGTTATACCTTTTTTGCTTATATCCTTTAGCCAGTCAGTGTTGGTGACCTATTGAAGTTGCGTTTAGGGACCGTTGCTGTCATTCCATGCCTCTTTTTCCACTGTGACAATGGCTCACTGTTACCTGCGACCGTCCCTGGGGTGTAGGAACCTGTTCAGGCTCCTGTTGCCCAAGGTTTTGTCCAGGCAGGAAGGTAGACATGCTAACACGGTGCTAACTGGAGCCGCTACAGGGGTCAGCACACACTTACATAACAATTACTTCAAATACCAAATGTGTCATCAAAAATGTTCATCTGAATAAGACAAAGACTTTTGTGTTTTGGTTTCTGCATGGATCACATCATTGGCTGGTGCTGTCTTGATGCTCAGGTGGCATCATTGAACAATGCACGACAGCTGGATCACAGACGGAGCGTTCTGAATGACCTGTTGGGAGCAAACAGACTGAATTCCAAACTACCAAAAGGTGCTGTAAATCTGCCTCCTAATGAAAGCGGAACAGATTTTATGTATAATCCTCTATCTTTTTCTTCTTTTAAATAAGCTGCATTCCTTTGTGATTTGAGGATTGAATCATCCTTGATCATTCTGTGGCTTTAAATCCTGACTATTGACTTAAATCTCAGACACCAAACGTGGTACTCAGGGATCCTCTGGAGGAGCAGGAGGACGTTGGGATGAGCTGCACCGGTACGGCCGTCTACAGAAGGTCGGTGTTGACAAAGTGAGGCTGCAGCTGCTGGCTGATGCCTCAGGAGGTTGTGCTGTTTTCTGGGTGACGTTCAGTGGAACCATTCAGAACTTTCTTGTTGGTCAGGTGACGTCATTGAGCGATACGAGACAATTAGGAAAAGCACGGAGCGTTCTGGGTGACCTGTTGGGAGCGTATAGATGGAGTTCCAAACCACCCAATGGTGCTGTATCTGTGTGTGTGTGTGTGTGTGTGTGTTGTGTGTGTGTGTGTTGTGTGTGTGTGTGTGTTGTGTGTGTGTGTGGTGTGTGTGTGTGTGTGTGTGTGCGTGTGTGTTCTTTGTGATTCAGGTCAGATTGTGGACCCACTGAGGATTGAATTATCCTCAATGATAGTGTGCCTTTAAATCCTGAATATTGACTTTAAAATCTCAGACACCAAACCGGGTAATACTCAGAGATCCTCTGGAGGAGCAGGAGGAGGAGCAGGAAAACGAGGAGGAAAACGAGGAGAACATCGGGATGAGACCCACTGGTACAGCCGTCTGCAGAAGGTCAGTGGAGACAAGAACTAAGTGAGGCCGCTGCTGCTGACTGATGCCTGAGGAGATTGTGCTTTTTCAGGGTGACGTTCCATGGGACAATAAAGAATTCCGGATGTTTTTCCTGACTGGGCTGGCTTTCTGGACAACCGTCGCCTATTATTTCCTCTTCAGGGATGGAGGACATGAGGTCAGCTGGAAGGAGTTTGTCAACAACTACCTCTCCAAGGGAGTGGTGAGTGTTTGAGTGGAATCTTTGTTTAGCCAGGTTCTAATTGACGTGGCGGAGGCAGCGGTGAACCCACATCTGCATTAAAGTGCTGTCACATACAAACAAGGATAAACTGGGGACAACAGGCTCCAAATATTACAAACTATGACAACAGCAGGCAAACCAGATGAAACTACAACTTTAAAGTCACCATTGAGCGAATGGATCTGCCAGGGTCGGCAGAAACAAGCCCCAAGCCAATTCTGATCTGACGGCGTCGCTCACCTCCAAATGTTCTGGCTTCTTCCCTCCACACGGGAATACATTTGCACGGAACATTTGAGGATGTCAGTAGGTTGTGGCTCAAGGCCGGACTAACCAAAGGTACCTCGTTGGATCCCACAGGTGGATCGATTAGAGGTGGTCGACAAGCGCTACGTCAAAGCCGTTTTCTCTGCTGGAAAGAAGCCGATGGGCGTGGTGAGTTCCTGAAGAACACCAGCCACAGAAAGTTAGCAGATTGAACTTTAGCGATGCTCAGAGCATTGTGGGGGGTCCCCGTCGGTGTCCGTGGGGGGCTGTGTTGTTAGATTAAAGCTGAGCTGCAGGAGGACACTTGTTTATGGCGTTTTTAAAGCTGCCACCCACAGTATTCTGTTGTGTGTTTGCAGCGGTACGTGTGGTTTAATATTGGAAGCGTGGACACATTCGAGCAGAACCTGGAGACCGCTCAGAAGGAGCTGGGCATCAAGGGCGAGAACCGTCTGAGTGTGGTTTACACCACCATGAGTGAGGGGTGAGTCTCTTTATCACCTGGGGCAGCTTGACTTGTTTCTGTGGTCCAATGCCATCTTCTCCTGCAGAACGCTACTCTTGAGCATGCTCCCCGCTCTGCTCATCACTGGGTTCTTTATCATCATGCTCGTTCGGGATCGACCTGGGGGTGGACATCCTGGCTGGGGCATGAGGGGGCTGTTCAGCTTCAGTGAGACGACGGCAAAGATCCGAAAACATACGATTGAAGTCAATTTCAAAGATGTGGCTGGGTGTGAGGAGGCCAAGCTCGAGATCATGGACTTTGTTAACTTCCTGAAGAACCCTACACAGTACTTGAACCTGGGAGCCAAGATCCCAAAGGTGGGGGTAAACATAGGTAGAGGGGCTTGGTGGGTTCTGGTGATGGATGGAGGACCTTCATGTTTGTTGTGTGTAGGGCGCCATTCTGACAGGCCCTCCGGGAACAGGAAAGACTCTTCTGGCCAAAGCAACAGCAGGCGAGGCCAACGTCCCCTTCATCACCGTTAATGGTTCTGAGTTCCTGGAGATGTTTGTGGGCGTCGGTCCTGCCAGGGTAGAGAAAGAAAAATGCAAATAAGCACTATTGGACTCCACAAAGATAGAACAAGGCTTTGCTTGCTGTGCAGGTTAGAGATCTCTTTGCGATGGCCCGGCACAATGCGCCTTGCATCCTCTTCATCGACGAGATCGATGCCGTGGGGCGAAAACGAGGGCGAGGAAACTTCGGAGGACAGAGTGAGCAGGAGAACACGCTGAATCAGCTTCTGGTGGAGATGGACGGTGGGTGACAGGAACCTCGGGACGCCACTGCGCTTGAATCTTCTGAAACGATGTTGCCACGTCTGTCTCTTCCCTCCGTCTTTTCAGGGTTCAACACAACCACCAATGTTGTGGTTCTTGCAGGAACCAACAGACCAGACATTCTGGACCCTGCTCTCATGAGACCCGGCCGTTTTGACCGACAGATTTACATTGGTGAGAAAACAAATTGTCAATTCGCAAAGTAATAACTGTAATAACTGTGTGATAACAAATGTTGTCAGACCTACCTGATATCAAGGGTCGAGCATCCATCTTCCAAGTCCACCTGAGGCCTCTGAAGGTGGACCAGACCCTGAATAAAGACACTTTGGCATTGAAAATGGCTGCACTCACGCCTGGTTTCTCAGGTAAAGGCATGTCAGGGTCCAGGCATCAGTGGGACAGTCTCACCTATTCGGCTTCTCTTTTCAGGGGCAGACATCGCTAACGTTTGTAATGAGGCCGCTCTGATTGCTGCTCGCCACACTTCAGATTCCATCAACCAAAAGCACATTGAGCAGGCCATCGAGAGAGTGATTGGAGGTGAAGTGACACGTTCAGGAGTTTAAATTGAAGGCTGCTACGTCGCTCGGTGCAGGTTTTAAAACGGAGACCGGCTCAAACACAGCGTGTCTCTCATTTAGAGCCCTGCAATTTAAAACAGAATTCAGAGAACTTATGACTGGGGTGCAACTTTAAATGGGCACTAGAGTAAAATCAGTTCACTTCCCTCCAATTCCATCATCTGATTTCACAAATAAACTCAAATCTGACAATGAGATTTCGGAGCTGAAAGGAAGAACCAAATGGATGAATTGTGTGTTAAAGGTCTGGAGAAGAAGACAAAGGTCCTCCAGCCGGATGAGAAGGAGAGGGTGGCCTACCATGAAGCAGGCCACGCTGTTGCTGGGTGGTTCCTGGAGCATGCCGACCCCCTGCTGAAGGTCAGCTCATGGATGATGTCACAGACTGGCTTTATGTGTTGTGGTCAGCGTTCGCGGGGCCAGGTCCTGGTCCAGGTTCCTGGCTTCATCTCAATGGTTACAGCCTGATGATTTCCACCAGATTTCCATCTGAGGACTGACAAGACTTAATAGAACAGTCTGACTTAGCAGCAAAGGAAGTTATTATTTTAGAATTTAACTTACAACAGTGCTTACACCTCCAAGCATGAGAGGGACACTTTTTAAAGACCATTCTGTGAAACCCCTGCAGGTGTCTATCATCCCCAGAGGAAAGGGTCTGGGCTATGCCCAGTACCTGCCTAAAGAGCAGTACCTCTACACCAAAGAACAGCTGCTGGACCACATGTGTATGATCTTGGGAGGCCAAGTTTCTGAGGAGATCTTCTTTGGCTGCGTCACCACTGGAGCCCGGGACGACCTCCAAAAGGTCACCCAGAGTGCCTATGCACAGGTCAGAGTTCACTTATCCTCTTTTTTCTCAGATCGTCTTTTCATTTCGGTTCTGTTTGGGAAACCGTAGTTGCAGAGTAGGTGGAGAACACGGAACAAGTCAGGGATGACACTCAGACGTTCGTGGAGGTTCTGGTGCAAACAAAAAGAGCAGAATGTTTTGTCGCCACGACCTGAAGTGATTGGGCTCCGTTTCCATGACAACGCAGAATGGAAGAAATGAACTTTTGAACAAATGTTTGGTTAGAAAGTTGTTCTCAGGAAGTTGGGGGCTACTGTTTGAATGCCTGCCCCCTCTGTGCTGCAGATCGTTCAGTTTGGGATGAACCCAAAGGTGGGTCAGGTGTCCTTTGACCTTCCTCAGCAAGGTGAGATTGTTCTGCAGAGACCTTACAGCGAGGCTACAGCTCATCTCATTGACATCGAGGTCCGAGCCTTAATCAGTGAGGCGTACCAGAGAACTCAGCAGCTGCTGAACAAGAAGAAGGCCGAGGTGGACAAGGTAAAGGTGTTCTGTGTGTGTGTTCTTCAAGCGGCTCAGCATTTCTGTCATCTAATCTAAAAACTGTACTTTTCCTGGATGTAGAACACAACACCTTTAATAAATTCTGCCCCACTCTTTAGGTGGCACTTCGGCTGCTGGAGAAAGAGGTTCTAGAGAAGAGTGACATGATGGAACTGTTGGGAAAACGCCCATTTGCAGAAAAGCGAACATATGAGGAGTTTTTCTAGGGAACTGGAGGTAGGGACGAGGACACAACACCCCCAGAGAGAACTGGGACCGTGATAGGGTGGGCAAGGAGGAGGAATGCTTTTCTAGAGGTTTAGCCTCGTCATTGATCTGTTTGTTGCTCTAAATTAGCTGCGAATAAGGAATAGTTAGATGTTTTCTTTGGGCATTCTGACTGTGACGGTCAAACCTGGCGACACCCTTGCACCAGGATGGACATCGTTGGTCCAAGCTCTCTGGACAACAGTCCAAATGCCTCCAGTGAGGCATCACAAAAGTGATGGAATCAGCAGCTACACATCCTGCTGTGACGCTGAGAGGATCAACATGAGACGCAATAAGGAGTTTCTCATGAGTGATCCTGCATCATAAGCCCTCCAGGGAAGGCGGGCGCCTCGCTTGCCTTCTCAGAGCTTCATCTGGGGACACAATAAGGGAAGCAATGGTAAGCTCAACGGCTGGAATGTAATCCAGGCTGACTCCTGCATGGCTGCCCGGGTCTGCAGAGAGACAGGGGCAGGCCTTGGTGTCCCTCCAACGGGCCTGCAACTCCTTCAGGTGGTCCTGGTGCAGTGGGGCCAGGCCTGCACCTGAAGAAGGGTTAGGGTTGCTTGCAGGTGCTGCTTCTGCCTATTGTGGTATATCCATGTGCAGATGCTCTGGGGCCATACGCATAATAGCATTCATGGAGCTGTCCTCCCTCTCAGCCCCTTAACTCGAAGCAGAGGGGAGCGTCCCAGATCAGGAATCAAGCCCATCCCAAAGTGGTTATGAGTAGACACAATCAGGAAGAAGTCATTATCCAGTTCTAGACAGGAAGAGTGTTTCTAGCTCTACGTTGATGTCATTCAGTTCATATTTATTTTGTAATAGAAGCTTTATAGATGCACAGATGATAAACGATGTTTCTCTCCAGGTTTATGCTGACCAAGCAGAAGATTTCAAGCATGGTGGAAAATATATCTTACTCTGTTGACAGACCGCTCGGATGCTTTCACCATTTAAGAGGTCTGTAATCTTTCTCAGTAACATTCAAAGTGGAGTCATTATTCATACATTGTTGTCTGACATCAATGATCAATTACTTCAACTAAAATATTGGTTATGAAAAGGGGGATTGTACTTCTGCTGCATCGGAGGTTCAAATAAAAGTTAATAAAAAACATATCTATCTGAATCATGTTTTCTATTACTTCAATTCCCCCAATACGTAATGTTTGTAATTTCATATACTACAAACATCGAGAATCAACCGAGTTTCACTATGCACTTTGTGACCCAACCAGTAGAGGTCACCAACGAGCACCTTTTTTCCCCTGGGTCTTTAGGTATCTGCGTAATACCTCGTACTAAACCTAAATCAGTGCATATGCACACGTTTACATTGCTACAAGCCAAAATACGCGTTTGTTACATGATTATTAGACATTAGTTTCCAGTCAGTGATCCACAGTAGATGGAATTAAGTCCAGACAGAGGCCAGTGTTGCAGTTAATGTTTTATAGCAAGACATCACGATACAAATACAAAACAGTTCAGATAAATAAAGTTGTTATAAAATATTTTCCTTCACATTCTTGTTTGAGTGCTGAAGCGAAACCATAAACATTGTTTCTTTTTCTTAGTTTTTATGGCTGTGACTTTGCAGGTATGCTACAATAAATTGAAAGACAATCGGTACGACGCGGAGCAGAATTTGTCCTCAGGGAACCATCCTGTCTGCTTTAGCCTCACAAATCAGGCAATTCTTCATAGCAAACATCAGCTGTCTGTGGCTGGAGCTTCATTTATATTTGGCATTTTGCATGAACTTATAATCTATGTTAAATTCCTATTAAAGACTAAAAATAGGGTTTTAATGTTTCCTTCTGAAATGCTTATACTCTCTCCACCTTCAACATTTGTTCAGCCTCTTGACAATAAATCTTTGTAAAGTGACAGTACACAGATATCTGTAAAAGCTCTTCATCTGCAGTGCAAACATTCCAGCCTGCACGCCAAATTCCACAGTTCTTACATCAAAAAATCAAAAGGTACACATGTGAATGTTCCTTCAAGTTAACAGTGATAATGCTAAGGCTGATAGTCTATTTGTGGGTTTTAAAATATCTGCGGTACAAAATTAGATTAAAAAACAAACATTTTTCTTTTATCTCAAAGTTGTCCGTTATAAAGGAAAGGTAGCGTGAGAGTTTCAGGACTTCCTACTTCTCCAGGACGACGATATCAGCTACCCCGTGCACTTGTGTCAGCTGTTTGCAGTCCAGAGATGCCACCAGCTTCCTGGGTCCAGGCTGGGTGGGGATGAAGTGCTCCGTCAGTGTCACGGTGGAGTGGGCGCCAACATCACTGGGGGGGGAGGGAGGGGGAGTTAAAGGTGGCTAAAGAGAGAGAGACACTAAAGAGAGTGTTGAGGGACTTACCCGACAACCACCTCATGGCCCTTCTGCAGCCCCAGGCCCTCCACCCTGAACACCACCCCCACTAGCATCCGTGGCAGCGGGTTAGTGAAGGTGATCTTGGCCGCCATTTCTTTGCCGACGACAGCTTCTCCTAAAGGCTGGTGGGAGGAGTCACAGTGAGTCAACGCTGTAACGTCTGAAAAGGACCATTTGTAGGATCTACCTTGATGGTGAGGTCAGGGGTGCGGAGCCTGAAGGTGGTCTGGTTGGCTAACACCTGCTGGGTCTCGTTTACTCTCCCAGAGAGGGTCAACATCAGAGCGGCCTGATCCACCAGCTGGTTCTGGTACTGCTGGTAGGGTAACACCCACTCGATGGTCTTTTCTGTGGGGAGGAAGTTCAACTTTCTCACGCATGTCTTGATTATAAAAGCATTTCTTCTTTACTCCATTGAGCAAAAACAACCGGAAAGGACATCTGAAAATCATTTAGAATTTTAAACATGCTTTTTTAACCCATCAGGGTTTCATAAGGGAGAAAGAAAAGCTTTGAAAATGTCAGAATTAATAGAACCCAAATGGCTCCGGGCTTATATACTCTTCCACGGGGAAAAGTGTCGCCTACAGTGGAACGACCGTCTCTCTCTCATGAACAGTCACCTTCATTGGGCTGAAGCTCCACAGAAATCTGCTCCTTCTTGATGGTGCCCTTCACCACGCCGGTGTAGTACATGACCGCCACCTGGCTGTGCAGGGTGGTCCGGCGAGGGTGCGAGCTGAGGTTCTTCACCAAGATGCTGAGCTGAGCGTCGGCGCCCATTCTGGCCCCCTCATCATCGATCTTCACCTCCACGCTGACGTCCTCCGCCACGGGCGAGGAGTAGGTGTTTGGCTTGCTGCCGTAGCGACTGGCGGTCTCGACCGCGATGCGTTCCTCCTCAGAACCTGATGGTGAGGGAGAGCATTAGTGCCCTTTATCCCGACTGACACGTCCTCGTCCCCGGAGTCTTCCCTGATCTGTGCGGTTTGCTTGCCTTCTTGGTGTTTGTACAGGTGCGTGATGTCTGCGCGCTCGTCAGAGCCCATGGCTTTGGTGCTGATGTAGTGGCCAACGGCTTTCTTCTCACTGTAGATCTGGCTGAACGTGCCGTCCAGGTTCCTCTGCCAGTAGATCTTATCGCTGTTGACCTGATTGGGAAAAGCACGCTCGGCTCAAACGCTAAGCCCAAGAAAACCGAAACCAAATCTGGAATAAATCAGCTCTGGGAGGGACGTTTGCCACTAAAGAAGGCGTTGTGCTCCATCTCCTGAGTGCGGCCAGGAGAACCTACCCACCTCTGCAAAGACAAACGGCGTGTCGTATTTGAGGAAGACCTGGCCTGAGCGGATGGCGCTGATGGAGGCGGGGCCGCAGCGGAAGGTGCCCTGGCTTGTTTCCTGGGGAGTCGAGTCCACAGCCTGCCAGCCTCCATGTCCTGGGGGCAGGTCTGGCCTCGCCATCCAGCAGTCATTCCACACGTGGAAGTTCCTAGACGAAATGTTCATCTTAGGCAGGCTGTGAAAATAAGCTTTCCACGAAAGAGCTCAATGGCAGGAAATCAGTGAAGCGGCTCCGTGACCGTCCGCACATGTTGGCTCCTGCATTATGTTGGAAGAAAATCACTGCCGACAACTAAACTCTTTAGGTTTGAAGATGTTGGATCCCGAAAGTACTCAAACAGGAAGTTGAAAGTGGACAATGTAATGTCTCTTCCATGTGGTGTGGAATTTTTGGGAGTGTCTTATCTGTTCGGAGAACTGGGATTTTCAGTCCCTCCCGGCTCCCCACCCAGTCTAAATCAGTGCTGAATACACACTCTACATCTACAGAAAGCCTCCCCATTACTCTCCCATCCATCACATGACACCGTTCTTCACTTTTCCCTCTCAGTACCTTCATAAACAAACCCCGGTTCAGCATTTATGGCGTTCACATCGATGTAAACGACTCTGTATACGTTTACAGTACAATGGATGTATTTTATCACGACAGTTATTCGTCACAAACTTGTATTTTAACATAAGTGAACTTATTTATCTTAATAAATAGCTCTTTAGTGTTCCAGGGTTCCAGGTCATGCGTTGTTTGGTTTTCCTGCAGGTGGCGTGGAGGAGACGGTAATTGTCGACAGCTGGCGCTGCAGGCGGACGCACCTGCCAGCC